>NC_056729.1:775430115-775650115 GCF_019279795.1 Protopterus annectens
ATCTTGTCGTGGTTAGGTATAGGTTAGGTAAAGCCATGTCATAAGTAAAATTTTAGGCAGGGTCATGAGAGATGGTATATCTTTTTGGTAGGGAGATAACATATCTTTTTGGTAGGATACTAGCAGTCGGTAGAGACTGCATGGAAGTTTAGACTGGGATGGAATCTGGTAAGTATTTAGCTATAGTAAGTTGATCGAATGGAAATGCACAGGAAGGTTTTAGAGATTAGAGCAGAAGTAGGGTTGGGGGAGAGAGGAGGTACTGCATGTTTTTTTTTTCTTTTTTGAAAATGAATGTACATGTGGAAAAAATAACACATTTTTGAACAAATTAATCATGTAGAGGAGCTACTCGGATGATGTTTGGATTCTGTGGTTTTAGGGGGTACTTTGAGTGAATTTTTAATTTTTTTGAAGTATCTGCAGTGCAACCATTTTGGCATAAAATTTTCTTTACAGGATCATTCTGAGATATTTTTGGACCTTACATTGTGAACTGAAGGTAGTGGAACTTTGAGTACTAGTTTATATTTTAAACATTTTTTGAAAAATTATTTTGTTAACTGATAGTTGTTAACCACAACATTTGATTAAAAGTGTTCTGAAGTCTCAATACATGTAATTGAGATGCTTATACACTAAAAATGAAGCTTATCAAAATTTGGTCAAAAATCTACCTCATAGATTTCTAGATAGGGGTTATAAATATAATGTTTTGGATGTGGTCAAACAGCAGGGGGATGCTACATATAGAACTTAATTATTTAGATCTAAAGATGGGGAGGCAAATTTGGATAAGGAAGATATTAGATTTCTTACCATATTTGGTAGAAAGACCAATTCTCTCATCTGTTGTAGAAATAATACAATCTTATTGGTGTGTCTCACAGTCCAGTAGTATTTTGGATCAGAGTTTGTCCGAAAAATGTAAATTTAGTTTTAGGCAGGCTAAAAACTTGGCTGGTACTTTAAATTTTGTAAAAGAATATTCAACCCTATGAATATTAATGAGACTCCCACCAGTGCAAAAGAGCTTTTTTAGGAGTTGTATATGTTAGTTGTGTAACTTGTTCTATTTACTGATTATGTTTCAGCAAAGAGTTTAAAAGGCATTTTGTGGATTAACAGAAAAAAATCACTTGGAACACAGTTTGTATTATTTATGTTTTCTGTTTTTCTGAAAGTTTTTATGCGAGACAGACTAGCCAGAGCTTTAAAGATAATATATCTGCCTGTTTGAGCACTCTTCAATGTAGTGCTCTATATAAACATTTTTTGATGCATCAAGAGGTTATCTGTACCTTTGTAGGAGTAGACAGAGTATTATTAATAATCAGATGACTTTGCAAAATATTAGAACACTTTTAAATAAAAAAAGAACAACGTTGGAGTACTGAAATGAGAGCTTTGTTCCAACCAGGATGAAATGAATATAGATTATTTTTGCTTGATGTTTGTGTTTTCTTGTGCAGAATTTATTGAGATTGTGAATATGTTGTTTTTGGTAACGATGTCATTAATCAGATCTATGTCAGTTGATCAAGTTTTCAGAAACTCAAAATTCATATCAGCAAGATGATGTGATAGAATTTCTGAAAACTGGAACATTTAAAAAAAATAAAACAAAAGCAAGCCCCCCTACACCCCTCAAACCCACTGCTAATTATGTATACCAACTCCAAGATCGCACTACATTGAAGAAAACTGTAAATTTCCCGATTCTCACTCTACCGCAGTCTCCATTCAGAAGCTTCAGGTTTTCAGAAATTTGATCATACCATTTCGCCAAAATGAATTTCTGGTTTCTCAATTGATAGGGATCCCATTAATCATGTGTTTTACTAAAGGAATATAAGGGTTTCTGAGCTTACTGGTTTTAGTGCTGATAAAGCTACATTGAGTAGCAAAGTCAACATACTGTAAAAATATCTTTGGTGCTGTTTCGTTTTTGTGTGTGTGTGTGTGTGTGTGTGTGTGCGTGTAGCTGTATATACACAGATATATATACACAGATATGCGCTTGCTTTACAAAGATACGGTTTCAGTATTAAATCAGATATGTAAAGGAAGTTTGTTGTTTCAATTGTATGCCTAATATATACATACACACACACACACACACACACACACATATATATATATATGCGTGTGTGTGTGTATACACATAGACACACGCATGTGTGTGTGTGTGTGTGTGTGTGTGTGTGTGAATATATATATGTGACTGTCTACAGTGTTACCATTAATTTCTATAAGTTAGAACTGCACAAATGAAAATGAACTGCATATTTTGAAACACATTTTTGCATTACTGATTACATTATGTCGTGTTTTCAATATTTGGCTTGTATTTTAATTTTCTTGTCTGATCCCTTACCTTACCCATCAGTGTTTGTGGTGTATCATTTGAAATGTTTAAAATTTAATTTTTATCAGGCATTATTTTACTGTTTTAATTTTATCTTTGTTCACTGTTTTTTATCATATGGTCGGCCCAGTGTCTCTCATGTTGGCATCCAGGTGTCTCTGTACTTTTTTGCTAATTTTAGGTATATGTCTGTATCATGTATATAGTCTCCTGTCTTGCAAAATAATTCATAATTTGCATTCATAGCTGCTTTTGTTTGCTCAGTTCATGCAGAGTAGCATATGTACATATAAGGTAGTGTTTGTGAAGTTTCATTTGATGTGCTTCATTTTGATCTTGCATAATCCTAAATAGGTGCCAGTACAATATGTTTTGACATTTTTAAGTGATTTATAGAATTTGATAGTGTGCGTTTAAGTGTTCAACTTGTTGCTTTGCTTAAACAATAGCATGTGTGGCATTAAAGGTACATTTGTGAGGAAAATAATTATGACTGCTGCCAAAAAAGCAATTACCAGAAAATGGAAATCAAAATCTAAACCAGCTATATTAGAAGTATTGAATATACTAACAGAGGTAAAATAAGTGGAACTGAGATTGTTAGAAAAGGGTAAGAGCAAACTACATTGGATATAAAAAGTGTACAGACCCCTGTTAAAATGCCAGGTTTTTGTGATATAAAAAATGAGACTACAATAAATAATTTAAAAACTTTTCCCACCTTTAATGTGACCTATAACATGTACAGTTCAGTTGAAAAACAAACATCTTTTTGGGGAAAAAATGTAAAAAATAAAAAATGTACAATAAGCTGGTTGCGTAAGTGTGCACACCCTTAAACTAATACTTTGTTGAAGCACCTTTTGATTTAATTACAACATTCAGTCTTCTTGGGTAGGAGTCTATCAGCATGGCATATCTTGACTTGGCAATATTTGCCCACTCTTCCTTGCAAAAGCGCTCCAAATCTGTCAGATTGCGAGGGTATCTCTTGTACACAGCCCTCTTCAGGTCATCCTACAGATTTTCAATTGGATTTAGGTCTGGGTTCTGGCTGGGCCATTCCAAAACTTTAATTTTCCTCTGGTGAAGCCATTCTTTTGTTGATTTGGATGTATGCTTGGGGTCATTGTCATGTTGAAAGGTGAAATTCCTCTTCATCTTCAACTTTCTAGCAGATGCCTGAAGGTTTTGGGCCAAAAGTGACTGGTATTTGGAACTGTTCATAATTCCCTCCACCTTGACTAAAGCCCCAGTTCCAGCTGAAGAATAGTAACCCCAAAGCATGATACTGCCACCACCATGCTTCACCATGGAGATGGTGTTCTTTTGGTGATGCAAAGTGTTGTTTTTGCACCAAACGTACCTTTTGGAATTGTGGTCATAAAGTTCAGCCTTGGTCTAATCAGACCATAACACATTTTCCCACATGGTTTTGGAAGACTTGATGTATTGTTTTGCAAATTTTAGCCGGGCCTGGATGTTTTTCTGTGTAAGAAAATGCTTCCATCTTGCAATCCTACCCCATAGTCCAGACATATGGAGAATACGGGAGATTGTTGTCACATGTAGTACACAACCAGTACTTGCCAGAAAATTTTGCAGCTCCTTCAGTGTTGCTCTAGGTCTTTTGGCAGTCTCCTTGACCAGTTATCATTTTGTCTTTTCATCAGTTTTGGAAGGACATCCAGTACTTTGCAGCGTCACTGTTGTTCCATATTTTCTCCACTTTTTGATAACTGTCTTCACTGTGCTCTATGGTATATCCAATGCTGTGGAAAATTTTTTGTACCCTTCTCCTGACTGATACCTTTCAACAATGAGATCCCGTCGATGCTTTGTAAGCTCTCTGCGAACCATGGCTTTTGCTGTAGCAATCAACTGAGTAAATGTCAGGAAAATCCTACTAGGACAGCTGAACTTTGTTTAGGGTTAATCAGTGTCTCTTTAATTGATGGCAGGTGTGTACCCAAGAACACTGAATGCTGTAATTAAAGCAAAAGATGCTTCAACAAAGTATTAGTTTAAGGGTGTGCACACACAATAAAGTATTATTTTAAGGGTGTGCACACTTATGCAACCAGCTTATTGTACATTTTTTATTCTTAATTTTTTTCCCCCTAACAGATTTGTTTTTTAATTGAATTGTACAGGTTATAGGTCACATTAAAGGTGGGAAAAGTTTTGAAATGATTTATTGCGGTCTCATTTTTTATATCACAAAAACCTGGCATTTTAACAGGGGCGTGTACACTTTTTATATCCACTGTACGTAGAAAAAAGTAGGAATGGCAGGAACAATACATACAGGGGAGGAATGAGGTTGACGGCAGGACTTAAATGACCTATGTAATGTTTGAGTGAAAATGAAAATGGTAGATTATAAGTGATGTAATGTAGGAGTGTGTGTCAGTATGGTTTGTGATGTAAAATGTTTGCAACTAGGATTGTGTCTGTGTGGTTCGTTTTCATTTATAGAAATGTATGATTGCTTATGTTGTTAGTGATGGTTTAATAAAGACGTTTCTTGTTTAAAAAGGGGGGGGGCAGGAACTGAATACAGTGAACTCTCAGTTAACTCAAGCCACCAGCAATCTCTCACACACAGTTGCTTCTGCTTTCATACTTGCATTCACTTACTCACTCTGTCTCTCCCTGATCTCACACACACATTCTCTTCAGCTTTCCTATATTTGTCTTCTTAAGTAAGTTTCTCAAAGTAGCAGAGTTCAAAATGCTTACTGTCCAAAACCTGTTACAACTTATTCCATTTAAAAGATTTATGGTCACATTGAACCTAAATGATGCTTGTTTGCATATCCCCTTTGCTAAAAAACACAAATAGTTACTCAGGTTTGTTGGGGGGCACTTTTACTTTACAGTCTTGCCCTTTGGCTTCTATACTTCACCCAGAGTTTTTACAAAATATCTGGATAATTATTTATTGCAGGACAAAGGGCATCCCGTTTTACCTGGGTTTAGAGTAGTGTCTCATTGTAGCAGAGTCCTTGCAGGGGATCCTCAAGCTGGCATTCCCACGTAATTGCTTCATTTATCTGGGTCTTACTGTCAACAAAGCGAAGTTGAAATTGACACTTTCAAAGAACTTGGTATTCTTGGAGCCCTTCTGGATAACACCATCAGTACAGCCTTACTCTTAGATGAAAAAAACTGAACCATCTGACACTTAACTTCTTAAACATTTTACAGCAAATGGAAATTTCATCCTGGGAGATGTTCAGCATTAGATCACTATTGCAGTAGTCTAAGCTTTACAGGTTATATCCTGCTAAGGATATGACCACCATACAGCTTTCAGAGTTTCAGGACACTTCCACACTCCTTAAACTCTGTAGGGCTCGAGGAGATCTGCACTGAAGTAGCGGTCAGGGCACCAAAAGCTTCAGAAATTTCTCATCTGAAAAAGGGAGGATAGAGTCTTGAAAAGAAACTGCTAGGAAAGGAAAAATCTAGTGTATAAGACATGTAACTATAGATAAAAGGGTATATACATCTAAACCCTGGCAGAAGAGCAAAACTAGAACAAGGGAGATAGAGGAGGGAATGGCTGTGTTAACAATGATCTATTAGAGCATCTTCTGTTAAGGGAAGTTTACTTGCACAGTTGTACTTTGTTGAACATTAGGTCACTGCTGCAGTAGCCTAAGTTTTATGGATAGATTAGCAAAGCTTATAATTATATAGGGAGGAGGAAGGAATTCAAGAATCCAGGACATGCGTGTGAATAGTCCTGGCATAGCTTGTTCTGGGCGTGTAAAAGTAATATAGTTGTCCTTTGCTTCAGAATTTAAGTTCACGATTTGATTTACTAGCCCTGATATTAGCTTTTATTTCCTTTCTCATATTCTTGCTGCAGTGTTTAATATGAGGAATTTTAGATATGTTGTATGATTTAAAAATATTTTTCTGTTGTAGGGTTTATTTAAGCTGGCATGCAATCAGAGTGGTTTGTTCATAAACTTCCCATTATATTTGGCTATAGTAGGCAAGGCCAGGTCAAGGCATTTATCTATGTGGGAAAAGAACTCCTTTGTATAAGTAGCTGAGCGATTTAGGGTTTGGTGATTTGACAAGTGAATTTGTATAGCTCATCACAGAATTTGATTATTTTTGTCCATGTGAAACCCCTAAATTCAAAATTATTGACAGTATGGCTTTTGAGAAGGTTAATAGTTTATGTTAAGACTTATCCATGATGGACAAACTAGAGGGATGATATATGCAGTGGCTATATTAGGTAGGACCAGACTGATAATAATATGATCTGTAGTTAGTTTAACTAGGTATTCTAAAGAATATTTATTAAGTGTAAGAATCTCTGGACACCCAATTTTGGAGTTGTGGTGCTCCAGCTTATTGAGGGGTAGTTAAAACCTCCCATTGTAAAAGCATTTTTGGTCAATGGGTATTTCCTCAAGTAGACTTGGGAATCTTACGTAATCATCTAGGGACATATAGGGTGTACTGTAGCAGGTTATAAATTGATCGTTTGTCTTGTTCAAGGTAGGTTGGAGTTTGCGTTCAGTTTGTTGGTCTCTGGGAAACTGTCTAGAGTTATGGTCCTTGGCAAATATGGGAACACTACTACAATTTCCGTCAGACATGAATATATGGTAGATCAAAAACTAGGTATAGAGGGATTGCAGTCTTCCACTGAAACCAAGTCTCATTTACTAAACAGTCATTTATGATTTTGGGTTTCAGGAGAGCTTCACGATCAGGCAGTTTGTTGATGAGAATTTTGTCACTGAGAACCACCACCTAGATATAGTCCTGTTTTGGATGGGAAACATTTATGTTGATATTGGCAAGGTGGGGGTGTCCATTAGCAGGATTCTGCCTAAAAAGTTACTTTGGTGTCAGCAAAATCTTTATCCAGTATGCATAAGCAATGGAACAAGAGGTACAGGCCATTATTAGTGAAGCAAGTTGGACTGTCATCTTGTTCCTTGATAACTCATACTGACCCCCTCTAGAATGGCTCCAGCTATTAAGCCAACTGCTGAAGCCAGTTGTCTTTTTTGTGTATAGGTACCATTCTGGGCAAAGGACAGATTCCACTCATGACCATTTTCTTGGTTGCACTAAACACATGTATGGTGAGATCCAGCGTGATTTTCTGCATATTCCACGGATTTATACACCTCAAGTCATTTACACTAACATGGAGTACCACTAGGTCATAATCGTATTTGTCTGAGACTTTAGAGCCTTTGTGATGTCATAGGGCCTGGCACCAGGAGGGGAACTAACTGTAACCCTGCCTGGACACTGTTTTGCTAATTTTCTTCCCTAAAACTCAGAAAAAGAGGAAAGAGAACACTTCATTGTCTAGATGTTCGCAGACAGCTTAAATGTTATATTCACAGAGCTAAAGAATTCAGAAAAAATCCTTTTAGCTGTCTGTCTCCTTTTCAGAAATGAAAGACTGTCAATTAATAAGCAGATCCTATGAAAGTGGCTTCCTAAATGTATCACCTTCTATTATTGGTCTGTGCTAAAGTTATTCCAGGGTACATCTGAGCCCACTCCAGTAGAGTCACTGCAACGAACACAGCCTTCGTCAGGGATGTTACCACACAAGCCATTCTTGAAGCAGCAGTCTGGACTTGTGTACACACCTTTTGTAGAACTTACAGTTTAAGAGGCAGCTTCAGATCCAGGGCAGGTTTTGCGTCTGCTGTCCATCAGGGCCTTATTTCCTTGTTATTGGCATCAGCCTCCCATACTCTGCCTGCTTTGGGAATCTTCCCAAAAAAGAATACTGCACCAGTGAATGTACCACGAACATAGTGCAGTTTGGTTATGACCTTGTATTAAATGTATATAGTTGAGTAGATTCAGTGTTGCAGCCCAGATACTCTTCCCTTGTTCCCAACAGATGTTCTCTGTGTTTTACTGTTGCAGTCATTACATTTGGGTTATCCTGCTGGCAGGTTGCCCTCAGTTTATCTGAATTCCAAAGTCTTGGGTCCTGCGTCAATTGCTGTCACCTCTTCCCTGACGTCAGGTCGTCAGGGGTATAAAAGATGCAGCCAACGCCATTTTATTCAGTCTTTCTTGCCGCGCAGTGCCCAAAGCAGAAACAGTTCGCAAGTGCCGGTCGGCCAACTCCTGAGATTTTCGTGTTCGAGTTTCAGATCCGAAGTCTTCATTAAAAGCTAAGTTCCCCGTTGGGGGAAACTTTTTTCTTGCTCCAGACCAATGTCAGAAATAATTTTAATAATTGTATTTCTTGTGGGAAGCAAATACCTCAAAAGGACTTTCATTCTTACTGTATTCCTTGCCTAGGCCCTGACCACGACGTTGCTAGTTGTCGGTTTTGTGCTAGATTTAACCAACGCACTATTAAGCGTCGGAACGATTTTGCATTAAGCTATTTTGGCCGAAGATTTAATTATACAATGTCGTCGGATAGCCACCCGACCACCGGAGTTCACAAAAACGCAAAGAAAAAGAAAAAGACGGGCAACCGAGGTCCAAAACTGACGACGAAGCTTCTCCTAAGCAAGTCGCCAGTTCGCCGGTTCTCAGTGAGGCGCTTTCGCAGCCCCTGACACCCGCTACTTTAGAGTCGCAGGCCACTACCGACCCCCACGTGACGTCGGCCAGGCCGCAGGAAACTCAAGGTATTTGAGCTTCGGAGATTATTCCCTCAAATGGGTCCAGAACCACTGAGCAGGCATCAGCTTCTGAGGGAGTATTCAGACCTAAACAATTATATATTAAACCGACTTCAAAGACAAAGACTAAAACACCTTTAAAGGCAAAGAAACAAGTTCACCAGCCACAAGGACAGGCCTCCATGCCCAAAAAACAGATGCTCAAAATGTCCGAAGACTTAATTACCTTGATCAGGGGTTCCCATCCCCCTCCTGATAAGAGGCCTAGGCAAGAGACAGACTGTGAATCTTCAGATCAGGTTTCCATTTCTTCTGATTCCTCTTCTGATCAGGAATATTCTCTTCCCCCCTGTGAGGATTCTGATGCTGAAGAATCAGTTCCTTCATCTTCTCCTCCTGAGGATTACCCTTTTGGGGAAACCTTGCATACCATGAGGGAGCACTTCCACTGGGAGAGCCAAGATTTTTTAGAATCTAAGAAAAGGCTCAGAGACTTCCTTTTACTACCTCAACACAGGCCTCTAGCTATTCCACCTGTGTTGGACATTGTAGATGATGTGTTCTCAGAGTCTAGTCTGACCCCTGACTCTTTACCTCCAGCTCCTGTTAAGCTGGACAGATACTACAGGGTCCCTGACTCTCATAAATTCCTTTTCAGAAACCCTGCTGTAGAGCCAGAAACTATTTCTCAGGGGTCAAAAGGGATCAAGGCTTCTACTGCAAAAAACCCTACCCCCTCTGACAGGGATTCTAGGGCTCTGGATAGATGGGGAAAACAGATTTACACATCTGCTACTTTGGCTATAAGGGCCTTAAATTGCCAGTTTCATGTGCTCAAATATCAGCAATATATCATGACACTGCTTAAACAGAAAATGATGGCAAATTCTGAATGTGCAGAAAACAAAGAAATGCAGGATTTATTGCATGCAGCTGAACAAGTTGGAAAGCATACTTTGCAATGAGGGTTTGATTCTCTGGAGGCCTCCTGCAGGGCCGCTGTTACGGGTTCTGTCATTAGTAGGCTTGCTTGGTTAAAGGAACAAAATCTGCCTGACCATGGTAAAGCAAAATTATTAGATGCTCCTTTCCAACAGATAAAATTACTGTCTCCCATCATCCAAGCTTTGCTTGACCAAGGCACTGTAGAAACTGTGCCACAACAGTATGTAGGAAAAGGGTTCTATTCAGGACTTTTCTTTGATACAGGAAAAGGAGGAGAACAGACAAAGAAAGAAAAAATATGTGGTGTATAATGTATGTAAATTGAAATAAATGTTAATATGGTTTGTTTTCTTTTGTGTTCATGTATGTTTGCCTGTGTCTTAAGTGATACTTTATTAAAGGTGCTTTAAGAAAAGGAAGAAGTATGGAAATGTACACTGGATCTGTCCATTCTCAACACCTTTCTCAAGGTTCCATCTTCTAAAATGCTGTTCCTCCAAACTCTGTCTTTCATTCTTCCACAAGCATTTCTGCTGTCTTTGGACCTAAAGGACACCTACCTTCATATCCCTATCCAACCTTCCTTCAGTAAATTCCTGAGGTTTTCGGCTTACTCATCACACTTACAGTTCTCTGCATTGCCTTTTGGACTTTCTTCTACCCGCAGTGTCTTCACAGAATTTCTAGTTTCAGTCATTGCTTTCTGAAGGGCTCCTGGAATTCATATATTTCCTTACTTGTATAATCATGTTGATGCAGGCATTCTCCACAAATTATTTTGCTTCATCTCAGCTTTTCCATGTCCCTAATCTGGGGTTCAAGATTGACTTCAAGAAATCCACTGTGGTGCTAACCCAAGATCTAGTCGTCTTCGTCTTCAGACTGGACACTAAACTCATAGGTTCATAGGTAGGTACTAAGCTGTCGGCCCAAGGGCTTACGTAAGCCTAGCCAATAAGGTTCCCTGGCTTACGCCACCCAAGAAAGTTATTTTCCTGTGCCACTGTCAAGCAGACACAGAAGTGATCCCTGGGGTGTATTTCCTATTTTCCATCCACTCATCAAAATTTTTCTTGAAGAGTGCTAGTGAAGAACTTTGCTTGACATAGATGGGTAGCCTGTTCCAGAGTATGGGAAGTCTCTGGGACAGGAATCTTTCCCTCCAGCATGTCCTTTTTATTGTGGTGACAAGGTTTAGGTCCCTAGCGCATGTAGCTCAGAGGGATTGGGATTTCTTTAGGTGTAGCATGTCCAGCATCTCTGGGTTTGACGTAGATTTATATGTTAGGCAGAGATCACCTCGGAGTAGGCAATATGCTACGGAGTAAAGCTGGAGTTTTTTGAGGCGGTCAGTGTAGGGCATTTGTTTGAGGCCAGTAATCCTCTTTGTGAGGTACTTCTGTGGCCTTTCCAGCTGCTGCAGATGTCTTGTGAGGTACATTCCAAAAGGGGCATTGTACTCTATAATGGGTCTAATGAGTGTTGAGTAGAGGGGAACAATGACCTCTATTTTTTCCTGGATGAGAACCCTTTTATGATGAGGTTTGCCACGTAGAAGGACTTCCTGACTACTGTGGCGATGTGACTATCAAAGGAGAGACTACTGTCCGCCTGTGTCCCAAGGTCTCTTATCACGCATTCGGTGTTAAGGAGATTGCTGCCTATGTGGTAGTTCATGGGTACAGAGTTTTTACCAAAGGGGATGACATTGCACTTTTTTTCATTGAGCTTGAGGCCATGGCTCTGACACCAGGCATCTATCTCAGCGAGGCCCTTCTGTAGGATGTCCACATCATTTGGGGACTTGACTATGGCTCCTAGTTTGCAGTCATCTGCCAACTTCATTAGCCAGAGTCCTTCTGTGTTAGCCTGTACTTCAGAGAAGTAGATACCAAACAGGAGAGGTCCCAGGACGGAACCCTGTGGTACTCCACTTGGCACTGCTTTGAGGTCAGATTTGGAGTCTGCAACCTTTACAGTGAGGGTTCTGTCAGTGAGCCAGTTGGCAACCCATCTTGTGATGTAGGGATTTATACCTAGTTTAGTGAGTTTAGCTATAATTCCAGAATGGGGGATGGTGTTGAAAACCTTGGTGAGGTCAAGATAGGTTTTGTGAACCACCTTACCCTCATCTACGGCTTTGGTGACTGCCTCAAAGAAGTTGATCAGGTTCAGGAGGCATGATCTGCCTTTCACAAACCTGAACTGGGTGGGATCCAGAGTTTGGAGATTACCAATGTCTTTGTTTATGAGTTCCATGATGATACGTTCCATGGCCTTGCAGACCAGGCTCGTCAGGCTAATAGGTCAATATTTCCCGGGATCAGTGGTGGCTCCCCCTTTGTGGAGTGTTAACTGTTGCTGTGCGCCATTCAGTGGGCACAAAGCCTAATGCAAGGCTATTATTGAACATGCTGCTTAAGTGGGGAGCCAGTTTGTTCTGAGGTTCGTGTAAAACGCAGCCTGGGATATTGTCCGGTCCCATGGATGCTGCGTTTATGGCTTTAGAGAGTGAAGCTTTTACCTGCGTAGTTGTGATTACAGGGACTCTGCATTCTTCCTGTATAGATATAGGCCCTTTAGGGGGTGAGAGGGGGGGTAAAGTTAGCACTGAACCTATCTGCCAGGATGTTGGCAATATCAGTTGGTTCTGTAATTTTCGTGCCTTTGTGCTGTAACTTAGAGCAGATCTGGGTGTTGCCATCGAGATTCTTGACATAGCTATAGAATGCTTTGTGGTTGTCCTTGTAATCGGTGGTGATTTTGTTTTCATAGCTAGCTTTGGAGGATCTTATAAGGGCTCTCAGCTTCTTACTGAGGCTGACCAGGGAGCTCCTCCACTCATGGGATTTTACTCTCTTTTGCAACAGTTTCTTCCTTCTGTTGTACATTTTGTTTATGGCAGGGGACCACCAGATTGGCTTCCTTTTTTTGGAGGATAGCTTCTTGGTTCTGTTTGGGATAGCACGATCCATGCACTTGTGTAAGTGCTTATAGAGTGCATTTGTGTAGGATTCAGCAGTTGTAACTGTATTGTCCATCTGCATGGGTGTCATTAAGTTCACCACTTCTGTCTTAAGAAGTTGGCTTTGGAGACATTTTTTACTGTGGTTTCCGTAATAGGGGGTGGGGGCGGGATGTGGATATCAAGGGTGATTAGCTTTTGGTCAGATCGGACCAATGAGGAGTTGACTTCAGGTGTGGAACACCAGTCTCTGATGTTGGTAATAACTATGTCTAGGGTATTGATGCCCCTGGTGGGGGTGTGGATAAGTTGATCCAAGGCATTGGAGTTTATGAATTCCAGAAAGCGTTGAGTTAAGGAGTTGGTACATGAGTAGTTTTCCCAGTTAATAGTGGGATAGTTGAAGTCGCCCATTATTAGGGTGCTTGGTTGAACCCTAATATTTTCCAGTACGTCAAGAAAAGAGGAGTGGGAATCCTGGGGCATGGTGGGGGATCTGTAGCAAGCTACAATTTGGATTGCATTTTTGCCCAGAGTTAGTTGCACTTGGATAACCTCGGATGCATTGTGCTGAGCAACTAGCCTGGAGGTGTGGATATCCTTAATGAATATGGACACACCTCTGCCTTTGATGTTTCGGTCCAGGTTACATGGCCGAAAAGTGTGGTATGAGTTATAGCCTGGTAGTTCAGGGGTGCTCTCTGGAGCCTTGAACCAGGTCTCAGTCACTGCACAGATATCGATGTTCTCCATTTTAAGGAGTGCCTCGAGTGAGTGCATTTTGAGATTTAAACTTCTAGCATTGAGTAGCATTACCCTCAATTTTTGTTTGCTTGTTCCTGTTATGGTGGTGAATTTGTTATTTGAACCTTGCCTAAAAAAGGCACTATAGGGGCAGCAAGAGCCTTAGCCAGTATCCGGAATCCCAGGGGCAACAGGTGCAGGCCATCTGTTGCAAAGCATCTTGGTCTGTCGACCATGTCATCCCAAGCAGACAGATACTGGATTCCCCTTTGAATGACACCAGAAGCTTAGCCAATTGTTGAAGTCAATCATTTTGTCCTTGTACTGCTGTATCATTCTGAGCGAAGGTAGAATGCTACTCAGGGCTAGGGTCATACCTGCCTGGGCTACAAGATCGGAGAGCACTTCCATGTCTCTTTTCATGTAGTCCAGGGAGGTATGTCTCAGGTCATTCACACCAACATGGACAATGACAGAGTCCTATTTTATTTGTTGTGGAGTGACCTGAGTGCGTGGCTTATGTGGCGGATCCTGGCACCCGACAGGCAGCTGACAATAACCTTCTCCTTGTTTAGCCTGGTGAGAGGGACGTCAGTGTACTTGACCTATGACTAGTGTGTTGGGTACGTTGTTTTGCCTTATTGGCTGTGGTTGAGTGGCACACCGAGTCTGTGGGCTATGTGTCATTTGGGTTGTGTTGGGGGATGGAGGTTGCTTGCGTTTCTGCTTTGGTGGTCTCTGTTGCTTAGACAGATTATTATTGAGATCCTCCGCGAATGTTTTTGTGTTACTATGTGTGGATTTTGGTGGTGTAGATTTAGTGAGACTATGTGATGAGTGTGGTGTGGTGCAAATGTTTACCTTCTCCTCATGACTGTCAAGTTCAGTCTTGGTTGGAGTGAGCTTTACCTCCAGTTTGGCTAGATAAGTGCATCTCTCACAGGTTGTAGTGTTGGGTGGTAGGAGGAGAGGGTTGTCTGTTACATGAGGTAATTTCTACATTGCCTCAAGATGCCCAGATTCGTCAGTTAGACAGGAGAGAACACTGGGAGCTAACCCTTGGACATGCCTGAATAAAAAACTGTTTTCCTCTAGATAAATGAGGAAAGTGAGTACAAGGTCTGATTTTTCCTTTAAGCAAGTGAGAAAAGTTAGTACAAAAACTGTTTTCCTCTAGGTAATGAGGGAGATTGAGTGCTATAGTAATTAGTAGCTTATTTAGTGCTTACAAGTTCTGAACAAGTGCTGAGCATGAATAAGCAAATTTAAGTGCTAAAACTAAGAATCTGTATCTGCACTAGACGAGTTACAGGACAGAAACAAGTGCAAATGCAGGCTTTCAAATCAGAAAGTTGAGAGAGATGGAAGAGATTGCCCAAACAGCCAATAACTACAATTTCTGGGCCAGAACCACTCCTTATGTGGTAGACAGGTTACCTAGTGCTTACCACTCCCACCGATAAGCTAGAAGGCTTCCCTCCAACACAGAAAGGCTTGTCGGGCTCAGAAGCTTACATACAATCCTGGATACAGCAAATCTGTATCTGGAACACTAGTTGGAGGAAAGATAGGAAACAGGCTTACAGTTTTTTACAGAAAAGTAGCAAAAACAGTAGTAAAAACAATTCACATGCAGTGCAAGCTCACACACTTGAGTATGTAGCAATATTACACCGAACACAGTTTAAAAAATGCAATTAAATTAAAAAGGACTAAAAGCAAGTGCAGAAAGAGTTTATTAGGTAGAATGTGGTAAAGAGATGGGACTGGGGGAGTGTTCCAGATCAAATCTACAGTGGGGCGGGCAACTGCAAAAGCCATCAACTACAAACCAAAATACGGAGGGGTGGGTGGGACAAAACAGTTTCAACAGAGATCTAAGCAGCAACTAACAGTACAAACTTTAAAACCAAAAAAAATATACTCAGCTCTGTATATTTGCAGATCAGTCTCAGAACAGTGAGACAACAGTTTCAACAGAGATCTAAGCAACAATTAACAAACTCTATAACCAAGACTTTCCTGCCTTTGAACAAGGTAATGTCCAGTTTCTCCTACCTCTTCAGACTTACACTGTATGAGAATTTCTCAGGGCCACAGGGTTCATGGCTTAAACCATACCTATGTTTCCCTTTGCCAGTCCACATGAGAAAGATCCAGTGGTACTTGAAATCCATTTGGTCTCAGCACTCCTATCTGTAGTACAGTCTTTTTAAGAATATTTCTTTCCAAAATATCTTTTGAGACTCCTACTCAGATAGGATTCTGTTCACAGTTTTTTCCAAACAGTATAAAGGCGGGATGTTGTACCAAGGATAAAAGCAGAGATTTTTATATGTTCAAGAAGTAGATGTCAGGAAATTCACATAGACACAGATACATCTGTATTTATGTGTGTGTATGTGTAGCGATCCCTTTACAGCAAATGTACAAAAAATTTACAATTTTTATTTTCTGTTTTTTTCAGGGAAGCAAGCCCCCTGTACCCTTCACACCCCTGCTAATCATATATATATATATATATATATATATATATATATATATATATATATATATATATATATATATATGTATACTAACTCCAAGGTCGCTCTGCAGTGGAGTAAGAGCAAATTTCCTTAGCCTGCTGTATTGTGATCCCCTTCAAAAGACTGCCAATAGAGACTCCATTCAGAAGAATGTTTGTTCGCATGAGTGTTTTTTTTTTTCACAGCATGAAAAATCATTCGTTCATGTGAACATTTGCTCTTCCGAAATGTAACCATATACATATATATGTCTGTATATAAAGTTGTATATGTGCTTGTGTGTGTATCTATGTATACATATGTACGTATGTGGAAGGGAACATGAGTTCTTGCCATATACATATCTGTTGATCTAAATATGTCTTTTCTTGTAAGATTCAACCTTTGCGATATTGTATCCAACCTCAGTGGTAACCATTTGAAATGTTGGGACCCACTTGAGCAAGTCTTGAAACACGAAGACTGAATTGCTGAAAGATCAGACTTGTATGTACCAAGTCCATGATGCCATTTCTCAGAATATTCCATTTTCTCCAAGGTATGGTGATCTCAGAGTTTGTATTCATAAGTTCAGTGGAGTAGGGAGTGGCTTGCCTCCTCCACTGCAAAAAGACGTTTAAAGGAGAAGAGCAATTTTCGAGATTCGCTCTTCTCATGTTTTTGGTCTTTTTAGGGAGGGCATTCGAGTGCCAACATTTCAGTAGATAACCACCTTAACACCTCTCAGAAGCTGTGGATCCAGGGCTCTGACTCCTCTCCTACCCATAATTCCTTGTCTTCCCCCAGAGTACTTCAGATCTGGTTTGCTGCTTGATCAGAAGGACATGTTTATGAGAACTCTGTCTGTGAATCAAGCTAGTTCTTGGGTAACTTTTATTTCCATGCTAATTTTTCTCCCCTTGTTCTCTTATTTTTAACCATCCCTGTCTAAAAAACGTAGCTTAGTATTATGGTTATCTTATTATTGTTGTTGCTATACCTTTAGGGTTTTGGACTATCCTGTTCAAAAGTTAGTATTTATAGATTAATACTTCTAGCCTTCTCTTGTATATGTAAATTTTGCTTAGTTATAGTTTTCCAATTTGTTAAGTAGGACATGGCTGACAAGGTTTTAGATTTTGAAAACTGTATAGCCTGCAGCCACAAAATTCTTCCCCAGGATCCACATTCAATTTGTGTGTACTGCCCGGGAGCAGCAGATTTAGATGTAGAGTGTGAGGCTTGCTCTTCCTTTGGTACCATGGTGTTGCTAGGGCACAGATATAAGTTAGTTCTGAAAGGTCTAATACCTGCCCAATTGGGATCTTCTTGTCAGTTGTCAGCTCCTCCATCATTTCTTTCTGTGTCTCCAGCAAAAAGAATGAAGTAACCAAGATCCGAAGAAGGAGAAAGAAAAGCCTAAGGAAAAAGAAAAGAATTCTGACAAAAAAAATCAGAGAAAAACAAAAAACAGTCACCGAATCAATCGGAACTGTTATTTCTGACACTAAAAGTACCAAAACAGTCAGATCCGAAACCTATCCCGATCTATTCTCCTGTGTTCTTTCTGAATTCAGTTATCTCTTAGTTTCATTTTTACAAGAGAGGCATTCTTCGAGATCACCTTCAATGGCATCATCGTCAAGGTCCTTCTATTCATCCAGGAGTCTTACTAAAGCAGAAATCAACAGGTTAATGCTGACATTTCACCAGATACAGATCCAACTAGGGGTTCTCCTGGTGCTAGCCCCATCGGGTGCACTGAGTACTGGTCTAAATACCCCTCCTTTGGTATCTTCTGTTTCAGTTTGACCATCGGATCTGATGCCCATGGATCTGAGCATTCCCAGACCACCCACATCGGAGCCAGTAGTTCTGTGGACTTCAACTCAGGCAGTGTCCCTTAAAACTCTCCACTCTGATTCCGTCTGATCTGGGCAAGTCTCTAAGCTAATGTCTTGGGGCCAAGACATGGGAAGTTGGGTCTACTCTGAAGCTTTTGGATCCATCGCCTCCCCTCCAGAGCCTATGCATTCAGTAGCTGTGCTGTGTTGTGTTGTCTACTTCGAGATGGGGAGGGTTGGACCAGAGGAGGTCCTTCCTTTATCTAGTTAGATCAAAAGACTGTCTTTTCAGCTCTAATTGCTACCTCGCCTTTCGAGGCATTTGAAAGGGTTCTTGGCAGGCCAAGAGAAGAAGTGTCTTCCATACGCTTGGCTCCATCCCAACCCTTGCTGGACACGGTCTATGACTGCATATCCAGGTTGACATGGGCAGTCAGCTTCATTCAGTCTGAGTGCTCACCGTGTGAGCTCCCAGTCTGATCCTGACCCTTCATCAGACATGCCAGTGGGACAGGATCCTAGAAAACAGACATGTAAGAGGAGACATTTGGACTCCTCCTTGGAGTCGATCATGGAAGACACAGACTTGGATGGCCGTGAAGGGACTCCACCATCCCCTTGGGAAGACATCACCTTTGGTGACATTTTGGAATTGATGAAACAACCATGGGGTTGGTCCAGCAATACACCCTCCCCTGAGGATTCTGTGTTCGTGCAGGCTTTTGGAGCTGGCTCTTCTACCTCTTGAGTGGTTCTACCTGCTGATGCAGTCATAGACCTGGTAGTTTGGAGGGCATGGAGGGATCCTTGTACAGCAGAGCCAGTGCCTGAAAAGAGCACACTGGAGCAAGGGTCCCCCAGTAGATGCCATGGTTGTGGAAGCAGCAGCCATGAAGGAGAGACTCTCAGAAAAGAGTATGTTTGTCCATCCCCCTAACAGGGAGTCAAGGGTATTGGGCAGGCTCGGGAAATGAATTTATGCGTCAGTGACTTTTGTCCTTAGAGCACTGAACTACCTTACCCATATGACTAGATGGCAGAGGGACTTGAGGAAGGAGTAGCTTACCAGCGGGCATCCAGAAAACAAGTCCCAGTTGTCTGCCCTACAGTCGATGTCCAATGTATCCATGAGTCTGCTTTCAAATACAACTGATGGTACAGATAAAACAGCAGGCACCAGTGTAGCCATCTGCCAACACGCTTGGATGCAATTGTGTGACTTTGCAGAAAGCTTCAAGACGGTTTATTATGAACAGCCCCCTTTTGATGATTCAAAACTTTTCAGACCAAATGTTAGGAAGACTGAGTGAACAAGACAGTAAAACCCTATCTTCCATTGGAATCTACTTCTCCACCCCACAGAGGACCTTTTCCAAGAACCAGAGGGGGATGAGAAGACGTGGTTTAGTAAATCTCAAGGGTTTAACCAAGACACTCCTAAGAACAGACCCTCACGTACTGGGGGTGGTGGCAATTTCAGTGGACATTGCACTAGAGGTAGAGGTGGGCCACAGAATCAAGGTTTCACAGTCCTTTCACTGAGAAATCCTATCAGCACTCCTGAAGGATTACCTGACTACTTCACTCAGGAGGCATTCAGGGAACACTTATCCCTGCATCTTTGAGCCTGGCAGGCCATCACAATAGATACTTGGGTACTGAGGATAATCACCAGAGGTTACATTATTCCATTTGTTTCTTCTCAGAAGAAGAAAAGGGTTCTCGTTGTACCTCCCAATCAGATGTAATCCGCAACAGCAGAAGTTTCAAAGTTGTTGGAAACAAGAGTACCCCCAGGTTCTTTTTAGTTCCAGAAAACACAGAGGATCTCATGCAAATTTGTGACCTAAGTCACATCAGTCAGTTTGTAAAAGAGACAAAGTTTTGAATGGTCATGGTTCAGTCCATTCTACCTCTGCTGAGGATGAATGACTGGATGTGCTCTATAGATCTCCAAGATGCCTATTACCATGCCAAGACAGCGAGGCAATCCAGGAGATTTCTCAATTTCTGGCTTGGAGCCAGTCACTTCATTTCAGAATGCACTGCTGTTTGGTCTTATCACAGAACATAGCCCCCCTTCAAGTGTTATCCAAATGCATGGCAGTGGTAGCACTGTATCTCAGACTGCTGTGGTTCGTACATGGATGATCGGCTCCTTACCTTGTCAACCAGAGATCTTTTGGCCAACAATGTACTTCTGGCTGCATCTTGTTCAGAAGTTAGGTATCATAGTCAACCAGTCAAAGAGACGGTTGACACCTACACAGCAGGCAGAGTTCATTGGATGCCACCTGGATACAATCAATCAAGTAGCCAAGCATCCAGAGTACAGGATTTAATCAGTGCGTCAGGTAATAGTCCAGGTTTATAGGTTCATAGGTAGTTACTAGGCTATCGGCCCAGGGGCCTATGTAAGCCTAGCCAACAGGGTTCCCTGGCTTTCGCCACCCAAGAAGGTTATTTTCCTGTGCCCCTGTTGAGCAGTGCCACAGAAGTGGTCCTGGGGTGAATTTCCTATTTCCCCATCCACTCATCAAGATTTGTTCTTGAAGAGTGCTAATGAGGAACTCTGCTTGACATGGATAGCTAGCTTGTTCCAGAGTATGGGAAGTCTCTGGGACAGGAATCTATCCCTCCAGCATGTTCTGTTTATTGTGGTGACAAGGTTTAGGTCCCGGGAGCATTTAGCTCGGAGGGATTGGGATTTCTTTAGGTGTAGCTTGTCCAACAGCTGTGGGTTTGACATAGCTTTGTATGTTAGGCGGAGATTACCTCAGATTTGACGAAATGCTATGGAGTAAAGCTTGAGTTTTTTTAGATGGTCAACACAGGGCATCTGTTTGAGTCCCATAATCCTCTTTGTGAGGTATTTTTGTGGCCTTTCCAGCTGCTGCAGATGTCTTGTGAGATGCATTTCAAAAGGGGTGTTGTACTCAATGATGGGCCTAATGAGAGCTGAGTAGAGGGGAACAGTGACCTCTTTTTTCCTGGATGTGAACCCTTTTGTGATGAGATGTGCCATGTAGAAGGATTTCCTGACTACTGTGGCAATGTGATTATCAAAGGAGAGACTACTGTCCACCTGAGTCTCTAGGTCTCTTATCACACCTTCGGCGTTAAGTGGACTGGTGCTTATGTGGTAGTTCATGGGTACAGAGTTTTTACCAAAGGGGATGACAATGCACTTTTTGGCATTGAGCATCAGTGTCTGTGAGGCCCTTCTGTAGGATGTCTACGTCGTTTGGGGACTCGACTATGGCACCTAATTTGCAGTCATCTGCGAACTTCGTCAGCCAGAGGCCCTCAGTGTTAGCCTGTACTTCAGAGAAGTAAATACCAAACAGGAGAGGACCCAAGACTGAACCCTGTGGTTCTCCACTTGTTACAGGTTTGAAGTCAGATTTGGAGTCTGCAACTTTTACAGTGTGGTTCTGTCAGTGAGCCAGTTGGCAACCCATCTTGTGACATATGGATTTATACCCAGTTTAGTGAGTTTATCTATGATTCCAGAATGGGGGATGGTGTTGAATGCCTTGGCGAGGTCAAGATAGGTTGCGTGAACCATCTTACCCTCATCTACAGCTTTGGTGACTGTTTCAAAGAAGTCGATCAGGTTTAGGAGGCATGATCTGCCCTTCACAAACCTGAACTGGGTGGGGTCCAGAGTTTGGAGGTTACCAATGTCTTTGTTTATGAGTTCCATGGTGATGTGTTCCATGGCCTTGCAAACCAGGCTCATCAGGCTAATAGGGCGATAGTTCCTGGGGTCCGTGGTAGCTCCCCCTTTGTGGAGTGGTATAACTGTTGCTGTGCACCATTCAGTGGGTACAAGGCTGTGATTGAACATGGTACTTAGGTGGGGGGCCAGTTCATTCTGAAGTTTGTGTAGAATGCAGCCTGGGATGTTGTCCGGTCCCATGGATGCTGTGTTCTTGGCTTTGGAGAGTGCAGTTTTTACCTGCTCAGATGTGATTGCAGGGGCACTGCATTCTTACGATATGGATATGGGCCCTTTAGGGGTGAAGGTGGGTAAAGTTGGCACTGAACCTATCAGCCAGGATGTTGGCGATATCAGTTGGTTCCATAATTTATGTGCCATTGTGCTGTAACTCAGAGCATATCTGGGTGTTGCCATTGAGATTCTTGACATAGCTATATAATGCTTTGTGGTTGTCCTTGGAGTCAGTGGCAATCTTGTTTTCATAGCTGGCTTTGGTGGATTTTATGAGGGATCTCAGCTTCTTGTGGAGGCTGACTAGGGAACTCCTCCACTCATGGGATTTTACTTTTTTGCAACAGTTTCTTCTTTCTGTTGTAGAGTTTTTTTATAGCAGGGGACCAGCAGATTGTCTTCCTTTTTTTGGAGGATAACGTCTTGGTTCTGCTAGGGATCCATGCAGTCGTGTACGTGCATATATAGTGCATTTGTATAAGATTCGGCACTTGTAACTGTACTGTCCACCTGCATGGGTGTCGTGAAGTTTGCCACTTCTGTCCTGTGAAGCATGAAGTTGGCTTTGGAGAAATATTTTACAGTGGTTTCCTTAATGGGGGGTGGGGACAGGAAGTGGATATCTATGGTGATCAGTTTGTGGTGGGATCTGACCAATGAGGAGTTGACTTCAGGTGTGGAGCACCAGTCACTCATGTCGGTAATGACTAGGTCTAGGATGATATTGCACCTAGTGTGGGTGTGGATAAGTTGATCCAGGGCATTGGAGTTTATGAATTCTAGAAAGCGTTGCACAAAGGAGGTGATACATGAGTAGTTTTCCCAGTTAATGGTGGGGTAGTTGAAATCGCTCATACCCATTATTAGGGTGTTTGGTTGAACCCTAATATTTTCCAGTATATCAAGAAAAGAGGAGTGGGAATCCTGGGGCATGGTGGGGGATCTGTAGCAAGTTACAATATGGATTGCAGTTTTGCCCAGAGTTAGTTGCACTTGGGTAATTTTGGATGCATTGTGTTGGGCAACTAGCCTGGAGGTGTGGATATCCTTAATGAATATGGACACTCCTCCTCCCTTGGTGTTCCCGTCCTGGTCACATGGCCGAACGGTATGGTATGAGTTATATCCTGGTAATGCAGGGGTGCTCTCTGAAGCCTTGAACCAGGTTTCAGTCACTGCATATACATCGATGTTCTCCATTTTAAGGAGTGCCTCAAGTGAGTGCATTTTGAGGTTTAGACTTCTAGCATTACCCAAATTTTTTTCTTGCGTGTATCTTTTACAGTGGTGGGTTTGTCGTCTGAACCTTGCCTAAAAAAGGTACTATAGGGCGGCAGGAGCCTTAGCCAGTATCCAGAATCCCAGGGGTGACAGGTGCAGGCCATCTCTGGCAAAGCATCATGGCCTGTCAACCATGTCATCCCAGGCAGACAGATACTGGATCCCCTTGGAATGACACCAGAAGCTTAGCAAATTGTTGATGTCAATCATTTTGTCCTTCTACTGCAGTATCATTCTTGGTGAAGGTAGAATGCTACTCAGGGCTAGGGTCATACCTGCCTGCATTACAAGATTGGAGAGCTCCTCCATCCTTCTCTTCCCACAAGACATATTCACCGAGTGCTAGGGCTGATGGTTTTGGCAGTTGCATTAGTTCCTCTGGCGCAATACCACATGAGAGTACTCCAGTGGACCTTATCAGTACAATGGTTGCAACTGTCACGTCGTCTTCATGCTCAAAATCATCTAACGCCCATTTGCAGATCTCCTATGAAGTAGTGGTTGACCTCGGCGGTTATGGAAGGTTTACAGTTCTCCCCATCTCCTCCAATGGCTACAGTAACCATGGATCTTCCCTCTTGGGATGGGGGCCATTTCAAAGGGAAGATATCCAATGTTCTTGGATACACTCAGAGGCCAGTCTTCACATCACCATCTTGGAGAAGAAAGCAGTCCTCTTGGTGTTTCAGACTTTTCAGGACTATGTAACCAAAGGTGTGATTTCTGTCCAGACAGACAACATAGCAGTTGTCTGGTACAGCAACAAGCAAATGGGATCCCTCTCATACCCACTTTGCTTGGAGTCCATGAGAGTGTGGCAGTGAGCAATGTCTTCCTGTTGCTTTTTCATAGCAGTGCATATCCTGGGGACTTCAGTGTTCTAGCAGACAAGTTGAGCAGGTCCATTCTTCTGTTTCACAAGTGGTCCCACAGTTAGGTTGTGGCAAATTGAATCTTCAGGCACTGGTGTTGGCCTTGCTGTGAACTTTTTACCCTGTACCTAAACAACAAGTATAATAGTTACTTTGCTCTAATCCCTCCACAGGGTCAGTTACAGAGGGATGCTATAGTCCACAGTTAGCCCCTGGTAGTTCTTTATGGTTTTCTCCTTGGGTCTATATTATATTATTGAAATGAACGAATCTCAAACAGCTTAAATATCAAAATTGCCATTCATCGATTTGTTTTTTTTTTTTGTGAGATTGCGGTACAGTGAAGATCAGGAATTTTGCCCTTTCCTCACTGTAGTGCGATCTCGGAGTTGGTATATATAATTAGTGGGGGGGGGGCACCGCCCCCCCACAAAAGCAATTTCGATGAACAGCAATTTTGATATTTAAGCCGTTCGAAATTCGTTCCTTTCGATGTTATGATATAGACCCTTCTTTATACCACTGACAACAAACTTCATTCAGAAAGCCAGAAGGTGCAAGGCCAAGGTAGTACTCATTATTCCATTTTAGCCCTGCCAGGTGTGGTTTCCCCTTCCTCTCATCTCGTACAGTGTGTCCTTTCTGGACATTTGATTGCCATCTGGATCTCCTGAGTCACTCATCTGGGCAACCTCTCCCAAACCCAAAGACCTTGACACTTATCACTTGGTTCCTCTAATTCTACAGGTGGCCAGAGATGCCAGGCTGTTTGCTTTGGTGGTTCATATTTTGTCAGCATCACTGAAAGTAAATACCAGGAAACTTTTCCTTGGCAATTGGAAAAGGTTTTCAATTTGGACAGACTCTAAAGGAATAGTTCCCTTTTCAGTTCCTCTTCCATCTCTCCTGGTTTTCTTTTCAGATCTTTTCCAAAAAGTTTCTAGTTTTTCAACTATCAAGGTTCAGTTTGTCTTTTTTTCCAATTTCCATGTCGGACATAATCAAGCTCCCATAACATGAAGTTTTGAAAAGCCTTTCTGAAAAGGAGTTTTATTGAGGCCTCCTGTAAGGGATCCAGTTCCTCCTTGGGACATAACTGCCATGGTACAAGTCTTAATTCAAACTCCCTTTGAGCCAGCAGCCACCACAGATCTGAAGTTTCTATTTTTCTGGTGGTAGTTACTTCCACTAGAAGGATTTCTAAATTGCAAGCACTTTCTTGTAATCCCCCTTATTTGGTCTACCATAAGGACAGTCTGTATGTAAGGTTAAACTCCACTTTCATCCTAAAGCGGTTATCCAAAATGAGCTGTAACCAAACTATCAATCTACCAGTATTCTTTCTAAAATTTTGTAATAAAGGTCAGTATGCCTTACGTTTACTGGATATTCAGAGACAACTCCGATTTTATGTGTACAGGACTAAACACAATAGGAAATCTGATCAGTTGTTGCTTTCTTTAAAGCCAAGCAGGGCCTAAGTGTTTCTAAGGTCAGTCTGTCTTGGAGGTTTTCTGATTGTATAGTTTTTGTCTACAAAAAGCTGGGACTGCCTTTACTCAAGAAGTCAAAACTCATTTGATAAGGTCTGTAGCTGCTTCTACTGCTTTTATGCAGTGTTTCTATTGATTCATGCACTGCTGTAACTTGGTCCATAGCTTACATGTTCGTGTGTCCCTACAAGCTGGATGTACAGTCCATATCCCATACATTTTTTTGGTTCTCCCATTCTCAGGAATGTCCTTTCTTAATGCCATCTAGTTGATTGGTAGCTTGGGAATGTGTCCCAAAGGTTGAACTGGACAAAAAAGACATAAAATATGAAAGTCATGTACTTACCATAATAATAGATCCGTGTTGTCTTGTTTTCATCCTTTCAATATCCCTCCCTCCAGCCTCCTTGCAAATTTGCCATCTGGTGCTCCTCTTTGAATGGATGCACCTCACCAGGGACCTGGTGCTCCTCTTTGAATGGATGGACCTCACCAGGGACCTTGTCATTATATAGACTCAGTTGGCTCTAATTGCTTGGGTTTCAGTTATTGTCCAGATGGACAGCTATTCCCTATCATCAGAATAGTAAATCTGTATATTGATTAGCAGTCAAACTCAATCTGAGATATTCTGAGGCAACTTATAAACAAAGGTATGGCATCTGGGTCCAAGGAAGCCATTGTTCCACTGGATTCGGCATTTATTTTATTTCCAGTTTGTTGACCGGGAAAGTCCACTGGGCCCAGTGTGCCCATTTTCAGTGGAGGCCCGGGGAGAAAAGCTCTGACAAGCAAAATGCAGTAAAGATTTATGATACAAGTAAAAAGTAAAAAAAAGCTGTATACAGTTAACTTATTCTTAATACACATACTAGATTATTTACAATAAAGAAAGGTATATGCGTACAATCTTGACTTAGGAAGAACAAGTAAAATGTTGACATAGAGAGTACAAGTAAGAGTAAAAAAGCTGTATACAGTTAACTTATTCTTAATACGCATATTAGATTATTTACAAAAGGTATATTTACAAAAGTATGTGTACAATCTTTACATAGGAAGAACATTTCTAATTATAGGAAGTTGGCATTAGAGAACTAGAACCCCGAGGTGATAGACACTTGGGTGGAAACATTTAATTGAGTTTAGAAATCAGAGAGGATTGAAGCATTGGCAGAAGGTGGTTAGAGGTACAGTATGGAACCAGAAGGGAGACCATTCATTGAGTATAGTGCCCCCCTTGGTATGCACCTACGCCTGGTTAGGTGCATACCAAGGGGGGGCACTGTACTGTATTCATTGAGAATAGTGCCCCCCTTGGTATGCACCTAACCAGGCTTATCCAACTGTTGGAATGTCCACAGAGGTTCCTCACTAAAAAAATACAGGGTATAAGTAACGTGTCATATGCAGACCTCCTCAATACCCTATCCCTGTATTCTGACTCCTACAGGCTGTTGAGGGGAGCTCTGTGCCTGGCATACAAGGCATTGTCAGACTCCACTCTAATGGATGTCCTTCCTGCATATACACAAACAGCACCAGGTTTACCCATTCTAAAGACTTAAACCTTGCCTGTGATATAAATAGGATCTCCTGGAGAGACTGGTGTGTATCCCAGAGACTACCCCTTCTCTGGAACAAGCTCCCCATTCATGTGAAGCAGAGTTCCTCCCTAACCCACTTGAAGTGTAACTTGGACAGTTGGATGGGGAACAGGAAATCCATCCCTGGTTTGGCGCCTATGTCTCTAATGGACACAGGCAACCTGTAAATGGTTTATCTCCGTGGACCCTGCTTGTAAATGTTTTACTTCCCAAGCCTTTCTTACACTTGTCAAGGGTACCAGAACTTGTCAGAGATTTGGGATGCATAGCTAGACTTAACAAGGCCCTTGAATTTGTTAACCTAGTAAACACCTATGAACGTATTAACCTGTAGGTAGGGAGGAGTCAGAGCCATGGATCCACATCTTCTGATAGGTGCCAAGGTTGAAGACAAAAAAAAAACAAATGATAACTTTCATGTGTGTGTCTGTATATATACACACACACACACATATATATGTATATATATATATATATATATATATATATGTGTGTGTGTGTGTGTGTGTGTGTATCTATATCAGTGTGCACGCACGCATGCACACGCACAGTTTCTTTTGTCAACAGCTGTTCTCTTTACTGTGACAGATTAGTTGTTTGAAATTGCTGTTATGCCTCAGTGTTGGAGTTGGTATATATAGGTAGTGGAGGGGTGCAGCCCCCTGCCTCACGTTACTCATAAGTGCTAACACCTAATCCTGCCCCTTACCCAACCCTACACCATAACTTATGAAAACCCCTTTCTTAACAGTATCATTACACAAGACACTGGGACTCGCACTCTTGCAGTAACTTAATACTTGCAACACTAAATTTGTTCTCTAACCTAGTCGTTACCCTAACCCGAACCTACAAACACTTAAGACACATGCTCCAAAACACTCATGAACACACTGTCAAATTTCCATTTGACAGACAAATTCACACAGCGCAAAACATCCATGCACACACAAACAACACAAAATGTGTCCCCTTACCTTGCCTTTACTGTAACCCTAACCCACAAACATAAGTACAGACACTTCCATATCCCTGACTTTCACAGTAAACATTCAAATTTCCTGATTTCAATGTCACTAGCACAAGATCGAATGTGGGTTCTGCTGTGTGAGAGATGTAGATACACTGTGGAATTGGAGTCATTTCTCTCATGTAAAAACAAACTAGACATCAAACAGGTTGTCAGCACAAATGCTTCACCTCTCATGCAAACCTCACCTCCCGCGTAAAATAAGGTCATGACACATAAACCCACATATGTGAAGGTACTCACTAAAAGCCTACCAAAAGAAGAGAGACCACCCAAACGCACACTACCCACACACGCCACTAAGTAAAGAGAAACCACTATACATATCAACACACACACACACACACACACACACACACACACACACACACCACACCCATGTCAACAAATAAGCTCTAAGCCAAAACAAATCATATGTCTTGATCATAGGCAACTCCATAGTGAGACACACAGATGTCTCCCTCATCAAACTGGACAAGGAGAAGGCTATGATCAGGTGCCAGCATCAGACAAATCATGCATGCACTCAACAACAAGTACCATTATGATGATCATAGTCCATGTTGGAGTGAATGACTTGAGATGTACTTCTCCTGACTATATGAAGAGAGACATGACTGAACACTCTGATTATGTGTCCCAGATAGGTATGTCTCTAGCCCTAAGCAGTATTCTACCCTCACCCATGATGATGCCACTATATAAACAAAAAATGATTGACTTCAGCAATTGGCTGAGCTTCTGGTGTCAGTCCAGGGATATCTAGTATCTGTCAGCTTGGGAGGATATTGGTGACAGACCTCATTGCTTTGCTAGAGATGGTCTGCAACTGTCCCTCCTAGGCTTTTGGATACTGGCAAAGGCCCTTGCCTCCCCCATAGTGTCTTTTTAGGCAATGTCAAAACAACAAATTTTCCAGTGTAATAAAATCTAATCGAGACAAACTTAGGGTCATGCTGCTTAATGCTAGGAGTTAAAACATGAAACTGAACTCCCTGGAAGCACTCCTCACCTTGGAAGATGCTGACTTTTGTACAGTTAGAGAAATGGTTCAAGGCTGCTGAGAGTGCCCCAGCTGTGCAAGGCTACAATGCCTTCCACACATTCAGACTTCAAAATGAGCACGAAGGAACTAAAGGTGGAGGTGTATCCATCTTAGAACCAAATACACTTCAAGACTAGTCAAACAGTATGACTTTCTCAAACTACTCAATGTCCAATTAATTATTGGGAAAGTATCATACCACATCATTGGTAGCTATAGATCCCCCACCATGAACCAGGATAAGCACACCGCCCACCTCAGTTTATTGGAATCCCTCGCCATACAGGCCAGCACTTTAGTCATGAGAGATTTCAACTATCCTTCCTTAGGCTGGGGACATAAACAAGCAAAAACATGCTTGCCCAGAGTTTCCTGGACTTGTAACACAAATGTTCTGTAGCAGATAGTCTGCACCCCCCCCCCCCACTAGGGGCTCCAGTGTTTTGGACATAGTATTCACCAACATAGGGGATCACTGTACTTCCCCTTGCATGATGCTTTCCCTAAATAGGTCAGACTACAAATCAGTCTCATTTGAAGTAGCTGCTGGAACTGATCCCCTCATAGGAACAAAAATTATAAAAACTTTACCAAACGTAACTACAGGGTATTAAGCTATGGTATAAAAAGCTTCATATCACCTGCAAATCACAGACATCAATGATCACTATGCAGAAGTGTACACAAGTGCCATGTACAAACACTTAAGTGACTGCATAAACTCTGCTGTACCTGACTGGATCAAAACCAGGTCTTCCTGTGAAAACAAGCCACAGTAGTAGACTTCAGGTATAAATAGATTATATAATAAGAGGAAGAAACTGTTGTCCAAAAGCAAGAGGGATATCACTCTGCAAAGGAAGAGTTCCAGCCTAAGCCTAAACAAGAAAATCAGAGAAATCTTATAAAGTCTTCTAAAGCAAATTACGAAACTAAAATTGCATCCCTAGCCAAGTGTAATCATGAGGCATTCTTTAACTATGTCTGAAGTCTAAAAGGGAATGCCCAGATATGTGCCAAACTGGTTGTCGATGGGATCACTCATACTACACTGGAAGGTATTGCCAACCTGCTAGCTGACAGATTCAGTGCAAACTTTACCCCCTCTGTCTGCACCTACCATATCCCAAAGTGTACCTAACACCAGCCCTCTGCGTATTATCTCTACTGACCAGGTCATCTCAGCGCTCACGAAGGCCAAAAATACAGCCTCAGTGGGACCAGATAATATTCCATGTTGGTTACTAAACAATCTAAAACAAGACCTAGCAGACCCACTTGGTGTTCTTTATAGTCATAGCTTAAGAACTGGCTATGTTCCTGCGGAATGGAGAACAGCAACAGTAATCCCCCCTGCACAAAGTGGGGACATCATCTGACCATGGGAACTACAGACCCATAAGTGTAACCAGCCTCATCTGAAAGGCCATGGAAAGAATTATCATGGAGTTTATCAAAAAGTACATAAGCGACCTCCAAACTCTGGACCCAACCCAGTTTGGCTTTGTTAAGGGTCGAACATGCTTATTATACCTGTTAGACTTCTTTGAGAATGTCACCAAATCCATGGATGAAGGTAAGACAGTGCACACAGCCTATCTCCACCTTGCCAAGGCTTTCTGCACAATTCCCTGCCCTGGCATTGTTGAGAAACTCTTCCAGATAACGATTAACCTTTATGTTACTAGATGAGTAGCCCTTTGGCTCACCGACTGAACACACTGTGTCAAAATTGGTGACTCCACCTCCACCAATAGACACATCACCAGTGGAGTACCACAGGGGTCTATGCTGGGCCCCTTACTGTTTGGCATCTATTTCTCAGAAGTCCAGGCCAAAGTAGATGGCATTTGGCGCTCTGAGTTCATTGATGATTGCACATTGGGAGCAGTCATCAAGTCCCCCAGTGATGTTAGCATATTAAAAGAAGGGCTACCAGAAACAAATGATTGGTGCCAAAGCCATGGTCTAAAACTAAATGCAGAAAAATGTATTATTCCTTTGGCAAAGCGGTATTCCCTACAAATTACAATATTGACAACATCCCCCTGAGTTCCAACCCAGTGGTGCGAGACAGGTTGACAGCAGTCTGAACTTTGACCACCATGTTTCCACAGTAGTAAGGAAAGCCTTCTACGTAGCGCACCTCATAAGTAAGGGCATAGCATACACATTAATGGATGTTATAACTCTACTGTACTTGACTGTCATCAGACCACTAATAGTGTATAATGCACCCTTTTAAATGTACCTCACCAGACACCTGCAGCAGCTGGAGAGCCTTCAAGAGGGTTCTCACTAAGAAAATACAGGGACTCCAAACTATGACTTTACTCTGTATCTTATAGATTGCTAAGAGTTGACTTGTGCCTGGCCTATAGGGCAATCTCCAACCCTGCGCTAATGGAAATGGTGCACATCTGCAAGTCGAATGGCACAAGAGTCACTCATTCTAGGGATCTCAACCTAGTTTGTGACATTAACAGAACATGTGGGAGCGACCGATATGTCTCCCAGACACTGCCGCTTCTCTGGAATAGACTTCCTGTTCACGTAAACAGAGCTCCTTACTGACTCTATACAAGCACAACCTAGATAATTGGATGGGAGACTGCAGATCCACCCCTGGGGTGGCATCCATGTCCCTCATGGACAAGGGTAGCTGATGTTGATCACAGACCCGCTCTGCTCATAAATTCATTCTGTGAACTACCCAAAAAGAGCAAATGGGGATACTTGGGATTGACATGGCTAGGCTTGTAAAGGTTTTAGGACTGCTAGCATAGTAACCTCCTATGAGCGTATATTCCACCATCAAAAACACCATCAGAAAATTCTTAAATGACTGCAACCCATGTATGTGTATACACACACACACGCACGCACGTGCACACACACACTCAGTTATTTCAGTTGTTGAGCAAGGTAATCCAGCTGATTGAGAGCCCTTTTTCAATAGAATCCCAGAGCAAAGCCCTCCAAAACAGAAATAATTTCTAAGGAGTAATCCAGTTAGAAGTTGCATATTTAAAAATTGCATATTATCATTTGAAAAAAAAAATAAAATTGTGTGCAAGTAGAGTAGGTACACTTTGTTACTGGAAGAAAGGCCAAAGGCTGTCATATATACAGGTTCAGGACATGGATGATGATCATCATATTGATCGGTGATGCAGTAGCCTGAGCTGTGTGGGTTATATCCTGCACAGGCTGTAACAGCTGGCCAGCTTTCAAAGTTTCAGAGCACCTTCCACACTCCTAAAATTTAGTCAGCTCAACCCTAACTGACTAAAAAGATAAGTGTGGGTGCTGAGCCCTTCAGAGCTTTCCTGCTATTGAAGAGCTCTCACCTCTGTGGGCTTTCGGGGATTAAAGGTTGGCTTGTGCTGTTCCTTTGTTGGGCAGATAAAGTCCCTTGAAGAAAAACCTTTCACTTTACAAATTGATTGTTTTATTATACTTTCCTGCTTTGGAAAGTTATTTTTAATTTAGGAGTTTGTGTTTTGATGGACTATCACAAGACTTCACTGTACTTTTAAATGGGAGCACACCATTTTTCTGTCAGTTTAAAAGTTCTTTAAAGCAGTTAAAAACATTTTTTTCTGTGGAGTAATTTTGTCTATATTCATTTTTGGAGGAATGGTATATTGTTTTAAAGTGTTTTTGACTGTATTGTTGGGTGGAAAAAAGAAATAACTTTATTTTTTTACTGGCTTTTGCTGCTTGTTTTCCCCCGTGAAAGAGGTACCATTTTCAGCTTGATCATAGAACAAACTTCCAATTCCATGGTCGGTTCTTCCAGCCACAGAAAAAAAAAATTATCCAAATAGCCTTTGCAACCACAGCAGGCTAACATTTTGCCTCAGCTGTAGGTGGGTGACTCCGCTGTGGCCATATCTTGTTCCTTAGACCATGTATCCTTTACCCTAGATCCATCTGGTGTAATGTCAACAAGCCACTATGGATGGGGGATTGACACGTCATGTTAAGTTGTCATTCTCGCCTTCATTCTTGCTGGATGGTTCGGAGCCGAACCTCGGCTCCGACTCGGCCTATACTATAGCTCGAGAGCTATTTTTTACCGGCTCGAGGCAGCCCTATAACCCACAATACCATGCGCTAACTCCCCAGATCTCGTTTGGAAGCTAAGACATAGTATAAATATATTATTATAATCCTCATTTGCAAGTACGGACTCCCTGCTAGTAACACTAAGGGTACGGGGAAACCGTAACATGTTGCATCTCAGGAAGATAAAGGGACAGATATAGGATTTTCTCGTCAGATTTCTGATTGAGACTCTTGAGGAGAGCTCAGTTTCTGATCCTTCCTGTGTGGGTTTCTCTTTTACTGAGGCCATTTCCAGGATGTACCAGTATTTTCAGTAGGAGAACGCTGACGTTTCTCAGTCCATCAGAAAATACTATGAGTTGTTACAGAAGGGATTTACCGAACCTTCACCCATTCCTCCTGGATGTGCGTGTCAGTGCCTGCAATTTTCCTGATGGTCATTCTGACCCCAGAAGGCAGATATAATATTTAAAGTTCTTCAGTCATTTAAGTTTTTATTCACTCTTCCCAAACCTGACCCAGCAGCTATAGCTTTAGTTAAGCCTGCTACTTGCTAAGAATTTGGTTAATTCCAATCCCACTCTTTCTGACAAGCATGGGAAGATTGATAAGTATGAGAAAAAGTATATGCTTCTGCAACTTTGATTTTCAGAATTTTGAATTGTCAGGCTAATATGTTAAAGTTTATTCTGACTAATTGTGAAAGTATGAGGAATGTTTTGTCTGCCATTTCTTTTTGTGAGGAAAAATCTACTTTATATAAATTGGTTTCTTACAGGTCACAACTAATTGTTTACAATGTCTGTTTGACTCAGTTGATACTTCTTCCAGGACTAGGGCCACTCTTACTCTTTTGTGAAGGTTTGCCCGGCTGCATTCTCAGAACCTCTGTGAAAAGTGAGATTTTAAATTCTTGTTCGGATAGATATTTCGTTTTGGACCCTCTGCATCAGAGGTTATCAAAAAGTGTGGTACAAGGGGTAAGGTAATCAGGGGAATCTCTAAGATTTTTCAGCCATCCTTTTCTAAATTTTCAAAGGGATTCTCTAAACCCTCATCCAGTTTTGGCAAGAAACAAAATAAACAGTATCAGGAAAATGCTGGTATATAGCACAGTCTTTTATGAAAAAAATGGCAAGGGGGCTCCAAAAAGAATTCAGGAGCCTTCCTAAAATCAAGGACAGTCCAATGAGTCTAAACAACTTTTTATGGGACTTTGTGTCCCCTGCCCCCAGCAGTTCCATTTCTCTTCCAGAAAGTCTGACTCTTCACTTTGCTCTTCAGCAATAGATTGTTTAAGACAAGTGAGTTAGGAAGATCATTCATCAAGGTTACAGATGGCAGTGGAAGGAAATTCCTCCCTTCCAGGGGGTGAACTTCACCCACCAGACCAGACTCATCTATTTTCACATGTCCTTCAACATATGTTGTCTCAGGAAGTTTATAGAACCATTTCTTCCTTTCTGGTTTGGGAAAGTGTTTTATTCAAGGATGTTTTAGTGCCAAATAAAGAAAATGCTTGGAGTCCAGATGTCCTTCATGGATGCATCTGCAGTCATAACAAATGGGTTGTCCTGTCGTCAGGCAGCCCTTCGGTCGGCCGGATTCCAAAGTCCGGGTCCGGCTTAGGCTGATGTCGCACTTCACCCGACGTCATCTCTGCTGGTCTTCGGGTATAAAGGCATCAGCCGACACCATTTTCTTCAGTCTTTCTTGCCGCGTGGCGCCCGAAGCAGAAGCTGTTCGCAAGTGCCGGTCGGTCAGATCCAGAGATTGCTACTACCGAATACTACTTCGAAGACTTCTAAAAAGCTAAGTACCCCGTTGGGGACTCTTTCTTGCCTCAGCCGATGTCAGAAAAAGTCAATAACTGTTTAACTTGTGGGAAACAAATACCTCATAAAGATTTCCACTCTTACTGTTTGCCTTGCTTAGGCCCAGACCACGACGTAGCAGCCTGTTCGCCTGTGCCTCCTTCAACCGACGAATGCTTAGGCGCCGGTCGGAGTTTGCTGAACAGTTTTTCGCTCAGATTTTGCATACATTATGCCGTCGGATCCTCCGACTACCCAAATTATTAAAAACGCAAAGAAAAGACCGACACTCGCGGTCCGCGGTTTCGCCGAAACCACGGTTAAGCAAGCGAGTGTCTCGGTTTCGGCCGAAACCGAGAAAACTGGTCAATCTTCAGCCGAATCCATGACTACTACTGAGGCTCCTGCTACCTTATCTGAATCAGCCTCCGAACTTTTGCCTACAACTGTGGTTCCTACTGAGCTATCAGACACCATCCCCTTGGATATCTCTACCCCAGCACGTGGTGCTGCTAGGCCTCCTGCAGCCATGTCTATTAAGGCTTTTGCCAGGGCTAAAGCAGCTAAAACAGCTAAAACAGTGCCTGTTAAACCACTCACTCAGGCCCACTTCTAGTTCTCAAATGCTTACTCTGGCAGAAGATTTAATATCCTTAATTAGGGATCCCAATCTCACCCAGACAGGGCCTCTCAGCCCCAGAAAGAGACCTAGAACAGAGCCCCTCGAGCCTGTGTCCTCTGATGATTCTGCGGATGACTCAGACATTACAGACCAGCCAGAGGCTCCTTTTTCCAATTATGAAGACTCAGATGCTGAAGATTCCATTCCAGCTGCCTCTCCACCAGAGGAATTCTCCTTTGGGGAAACCTTACATGCCATGAGAGAACAATTCCAATGGCAGGGACAAGATTTCTCAGATTCTAGAAAAAGGCTTAGGACCTTTCTGCACTTGCCACAACATAGGCCCTTAGCTATACCTCCAGTACTGCCTGTCGTGGATGATGCATTTAATGATGTTTGCACCGCTCCTGATACTTTACCTCCGGCCCCTGCCAAACCAGATAGATTCTACAGGGTGCCAGACACTCATCACCACCTATTCAAGGCCCCACTTGCAGACCCCGAAACTATATCCCAGGGGCCTAAGGCAGTAGACTCGACCACAGCAAAAAACCCTATTCCTTCTGAAAGGGAATCCAGGTCCTTAGAGATGGGGAAAAAGTATACACCTCTGCTACTCTCTCTGCTAGAGCTTTAAACTGTCAGTTTCACATGATCCAATACCAAGAGTTTATGCTTGATCAGTTAATTAAAAAGCTGTCCTCTGATGAATCTTTAGATAAGAAATATGTATTAGAAATGCTAAATAACATCCAGCAGGTCAGTAACCATTCTTTAAAATGTGGCTATGATGCACTGGAGGCTTCATTTAGATCAGCCATGACTGGCACAGTGATAAGAAGACATGCATGGTTGAAAGAACAGGTCTTGCCGGATCATGTTAAAGCTAAGCTATTGGATGCTCCTATGGATAAAGCCAGTCTATTTGGGGAACCTGCCCAGCAGGTAATGAAGAAAATGGAAGAGAAGGCAAAATCTGTACAAACAGTTAAAGATTTCCTACAGGTTCAGCCCCAAGGTTCAGCAGGAACTGGCCTGCCAAAATTGGTCCTTTCCTGACTCCACAAGGTCCCAAAGGGGCAGGAACAGACGCTCTAGGGGCAGAAATCAATCCAGAGGAGGTGCCTACAGAGGACGACAGTGGCAAGGTAATAACCGAGGCACAGAAGCAACGACTGCCACTGCAACTGGACAATCACAGTGACTTGACCCTGAATCCGCCTACCAAGGAGCAAATAGCAGCACCATTAGGCGGAAAGTTAGCCTTATTCTCGAAAATTGGCACTATATTACAAAAGACAAGTGGATTTTGCAAACCATAAACCAAGGCTACGGTTCCACTTCCACACTTTACCAGTAAAAAGAGGAATGCCAAACCTGCCCCCAAATCAAAAAATAGAAGCCCTGCACCAGACAGCAGAACTAATAAAGATGAGAGCTGTGGAAAGGGTACCAATAACAGAACAGGGCAAAGGATTCTACTCCAGACTCTTCCTAGTACCAAGAAAAGAAAAACCTGGAGACCTATTCTCGACCTGTCCATCTTAAACACATACATCATTGTCCCAAAATTCAAAATGCTGACCCTACAGCAACTTCTTCCCATGCTGGGCAAGGAGTGTTGGCTGGTAACTCTAGATCTCAAGGAGGCATACCTGCACGTCCCCATTCGACCAAATTGCAGAAGATACCTCAGATTTCTTGCAGGATCAGAGCACTTTCAATTCTCAGCATTGCCCTTTGGCTTATCTACTGCGCCCAGAGTATTCACAAAATGCCTGGCATCAGTAATCGCTCACTGCAGAGTACAGGGAATCCAAATTTATCCTTACCTGGACGACTGCCTGTTACAAGCAGACAACAAAAGCAAGCTGACAACAGATTTACAAAGGGTCATTTACTTGCTACAAGCCCTGGGATACACAGTCAATTTTCAAAAGTCAAGGCTGATTCCATCCCAAACAAGAACTTTCCTGGGCGGAACTGGACACAGTAAAACAGATGGCATTCCTAACTGCAGAAAAACAGAAAGAACTCCCTCTGTACTTCTTACAATTGGCAAAGCAGAACAAACTAACAGCAAGAAAAGTTCTGCAGGCCTTGGGCTTCATGGCATCATGCATAATCTTGGTCCCACATGCCAGACTGCATATGAGAAAGTTACAGTGGTACCTAAAGAATTTATGGTCTCAACACAGGCACAGCTTAGAAACAGAAATACCAATAATCCCTTGCTTAAACCAGGAGTTCCTATGGTGGGCACGGGCATGCCAGTCAAACCCAGGCTTACCCTTCCACAACTTCCGAGCAAACCAAACCATCACCACGGATGCCTCAGACCTAGGATGGGGGGCACACATGCTGGACAAATGCGTACAAGGAAAGTGGACTCAGGACCAGCTACATCTGCACATAAACCAAAAAGAAATGCTGGCAGTAAAACTGGCAATCCTAAAATTCAGACCATTCCTCAAAGAAGGCCATTTGATGATAAGGACAGACAACACCACAGTCATGTGGTACATCAACAAACAGGGAGGCACTCATTCTTACCCCCTGTGCAGAATGACTTTGGACCTGTGGAATCTGGCTCTCAGCTACAACATCCAGTTGCAGGCAATATTTGTACCGGGAAAAGAGAACACCCTAGCAGACATCTTAAGCAGAACCACCTCGGATGCTCACGAATGGATGCTACACCCGGACATCTTCAAGGCCATCACAAAGAAGTGGGGAATACCACAAATAGATCTATTCGCTTCCCCACAAAATCACCAACTCAAAAATTCTGCACAAGGACATTCCACCCACTTGCATGGAAGGTGGACTCTCTCTCCTTCAGCTGGAAAGGCCTGACAGCATATGCATTCCACCTCTACCCTTGATACACAAGGTACTACTCAAAATCAGAGGAACGTCCAAGGATAATTCTGATAGCTCCGAACTGGCCAAGACAACACTGGTACCCATTGCTGAGGAGCATGTCTCTGGAGAAAATGTGGCCAATACCCCTGATGCCTCTGATGTTAACTCAGAACAACTACAACATCATACATCCAAACCTAAAAACCTTGCAACTGACTGCCTGGAACATCACATAAAATTAACTAACCCAGACCTTTCACAAAGGGTTAAAGACATTATCCTTGAAGCCGCAGACCTTCAACAAGAAGGAACTATGCAGGAAAATGGAAAAGGTTCGTCATCTGGAGTACTGAAAGAGGAAAAGATGTGTCGAACATAGATATTGCTAACATTCTGGAGTACTTGGCAGAGCTTCTACATACTGGCCTGTCCTATTCCTCCATCAAGATACATGCATCAGCTATTTCAGCAGAATACAGCTTTGATCCTCCTGTCTTTTCACATCCTCTACTCAGGCAGTTTCTCAGAGGGATCAAGAATGTAAAACCTCCTAGGAAACCACCATTACCAGCATGGGACTTGAACTTTGTGCTAGAAAAGTTGACACTCCCTCCGTTTGAACCAGCAGTAACAGCAGATCTACAGCACCTGTCATGGAAAACTGCTTTCTTACTGGCTATTACTTCAGCAAGGAGGGTTTCGGAACTACAGGCCCTAATGGCAGTACAACCCTTCCTAATCTTCCACCAAGATAGGGTGTCCATGAGAACTAATCCTACATTTATGCCTAAGGTGGTATCCAGAGTGTCCTTAAACCAGGCAATCCACCTACCTACCTTCTTTCCCAATCCACAAAACAAAGGTGAAAGAATAATGCATACCTTGGATGTACACAGACAATTACGCTACTACCTGGACAGAACCAAGGGTAACAGAAAAACTGACCAGCTCTTTGTAGCCTATGCAACAGGAAGGGAAGGAAAAGCAATTTCCAAACAAACAATCTCCAAATGGATAGGAAATTGCATAAGATTCTGTTACTCCTACCATGGAAAACCAATTCCACAGGACATAAGACCTCATTCTACAAGGGCTACAGCCACTACCACAGCTTTCTTAAGAGGAGTGGCAACCAAGGACATTATTGAGGCTACTTGGACCTCCGTGCATACATTTGCCAAGCATTATAATTTACCTCTATATTCTAGATCCCGAGCAGGGTTTGCCACTGCTGTACTGCAAGGGATCCTGACTACTCCATAATTATTATTCCTCCTCCGCTAGTTTGGCTATGGTATTCTACCCATTTGTTATGACTGCAGATGCATCCATGAAGGACATAGTACAGTTTTGTACCTACCATAAATGTAGATGTCCGAACTGGATAGCATCTGCAGTCAGGATTACCCTCCCTCCTTCCCCTCTGTGGTACTCCTAGGGTAATTACCCTCCTAATAGCTAGCTGGGGGGGGGGGTCTCTTATGGAGTATTTGTTTGTATATATGTACATACATGTTTATTTGTTGTGTTTGCCTTCTATTATTTTGGAAACATTGGCATTTATCCAAAATTTAGCTTTCCAAGAGGGCAATTGGCACCTGGGGCAAGAAACACTGAAGAAAATGGTGTCGGCTGATGCCTTTATACCCGAAGACCAGCAGAGATGACGTCGGGTGAAGTGCGACATCAACCGAAGCCGGACCCGGACTTTGGAATCCGGCCGACCGAAGGGCTGCCTGACAACAGGACAACCCATTTGTTATGACTGCAGATGCTATCCAGTTCGGACATCTACATTTATGGTAGGTACAAAACTGTACTTTCTGGATCTTTCTTTCCTAAATCTGTGTGCGATAGTGACCAAGTTCAAAATGCTGTCACTTCACAATCTGTTACATCTTTTTCCTCATTTAAGTTTCCTTTTAACACAGTATTTAAAAGATGCTTATCGCAGTCATATTTATCCAGACTTCAGACTTCAGGTGTTTAAGGTTTTGTGGGTCTGGATCACATTATTATTTCTCTGCCTTACCCTATGCATTATTCACTGCACCAAGAGTGTTCACAAAGTGTCTAACTTCAGATGTGAAGTTGTTCAATCTCACCGTTCATTCTTTACTGATGGGTTCGGAGCCGATCCATCGACTCCGGTACGGCCGTTTGCAAAGCTCAAGGTTTATCAGTAGCTCGAGACCAAGCCCCTTATCCCATGATGCACTTCTGGAATTACCTCAGATCTAGGTTGCTGCGGCACAGATCAGAGGTTCCAATTTTGCTTGAGCCAATTTTCATCTAAAAAGCGTGTTTTTCGCAAGTTATTTAAAGACCCTGTCTGCTGTCAGAGTCTGTTTTTCCACCCCTACTCGGCCTTACCCTAAAAGCCAAAGGCGAGGAAAGATGTGGTTCTGAAAAGCCCAAGGAGCCTTTCAGGACACACGAGGTGAACCCCCCTCTAGGGGCAGAGGAGGTGGTAATAATGGGAGACGCCGCCCTCACGACAGAGGGGGTCTGCAACACCAGGGTGACAGATATCACCTCTCTGGTCAGCCCTATCAGCGTTCCTGAGAGGAGGCCCGATGGTCCTGCTCTGGGGGCAGTCGGGGGTTGTTTATCTTTCTACCCAGACAGCTGGCAAGATATAACAAAAGACAGCTGGGTACAAAGTATTATTTCCAGATGGTATTTCATACCATTCTTCACTCCACCCCTACCCGCAAGGAGAATCCCGGATGTTCCACCCAGTTACAGGGAACAAGCAACTATAGAGGTCCACAAGTTGCTAGAAAAAGAGTCATCCAGCCAGTCCCAGCAGACCAAACAGAATTCGGAACTTAGTCAAGATTCGTTTTGGTTCCAAAGAAAACAGGGGACTGGAGACCCATTTTGGACCTCAGCCGACTCAACCAATTTGTTAAGAAAGAGAAGTTCCAGATGGTCACGCTACAGTAATTACTTCCCTTTTTAGGGAAAGACAATTGGATGTGCTCGATAGAGCTCAAGGATGTGTACTACCACATAAAAATGGCCAGGCCATCCAGAGATCACCTGCGTTTCCTGCTAGGAGCCCATCGTTATCAATTTCGAGCCCTGCCCTTGGTCTCACTACAGCCCCCAGAGTGTTCACCAAATGCATGGCAGTGGTCACAGCTCACCTGAGGCGTCTAGGATTCCAGGTGTTTTCGTACCTAGACGATTGGCTCCTTACCTCCACCACCAGGCATCAACTGATTCAGGCAAGGGAATACACTCTGACACTCTGCAATCACTTAGGCATTACAGTCAACTCAGAAAAGTCTGCCTTGTCGCCATCGCAGCATATCGTTTTTATAGGGGCAGAGTTAGACACTTCAACCACCACTCCATGACTACCAATCGAGAGTCTTTCTTCTTCACCAGCATGTCAGCTTATTGGTATCGAAGGACAGAGCACCAGCCGCAGAAGTTCTAAAAGTATTGGGTTTGATCGCTGTAGCGATCTAGGCCATACCATTACCAAGGATGCATATGTGGATTCTTCAATGGCTGTTGTTCACTCAGTGGTCTTATCAGGAACTTCCAGTGTCTCACAAGATTTTAATTATGAACTCTTGCAAGAGAGATCTCCAGTGGTGGTTGACGTCTCTTCATGTAACCATAGGACTCCCCTTTGTACTACCCCCTCCAATAGCCACTGTGACCACGGACGCTTCCCTGATAGGGTGGAGGGGGGCATTTTCAGGGAAAGACTACCCAAGGCACATGGATGGATCAAGAGTCTCATCTGCATATCAATGTTCTGGAGATGAGAGCAGTACTTCTGGCATTGCAGGACCTCCAGGACACTCTTCCTCTAGGAACGATTGCAGTTCAGACAGACAATATGTCAGTAGTCTGGTACTTGAACAAACAAGGTGGAACTAAGTCTTACCCCTTTGCAAAGAAGCCCTCAGAGTTTGGCAGTAGGTTATCTCCTCCCATCTCTTTCTGTTGGCAATGCACATCCCGGGAAGATCCAACGTGATTGCAGACAAACTGAGCAGGGCAATATTGTTGCCGCACGAGTGGTCCCACAAGAAAGAGATTGCGGACAGGATTTTTTGCAAATGGGGCCAGCCTTGCTGCGATCTTTTTGCCAGTCACATCAACACGAAATGCAGAAGCTACTTTGCCCCAATTACCCCTCTGGGAGAAGCCCCGAGAGACGCACTCATACACGATTTGCCCCCGGGTCTCCTCTATGCATTTCCTCCTATCCCGATGATACCCAGATTTCTACAGAAAGTAAAATCTCTGGGAAGGACCATTTTTCTTATGACCCCTCACTGGCCTCGGCAGATTTGGTTCCCATTTCTTCATCATCTTTTGGAGGATCCATGGATTCTGGACCCAGTTCTGGACCTTCTGACACATCCGTCGGGGGACCTCCATCCTTCCTTGCAGTCACTGAAGCTAACAGCTTGGCTGCTCCAGTTCCCCTTATAGCCAGGCTTCATAATTTTTCCAATGAGACAAAACAGATCCTTTTGTCTTCCCATAAGCTGTGCACCAGAAGATTATATCTTAGTAAGTGGAAGAGATTTTCCATATGGGCTTCTAAGCAGAACATTGATCCCTATCAAGCCCCCTTGATGTCCATATTAGAATTCTTGACTATGATCTTTAATAAAGGAGCGGCAGCCGCCATAGTTTGGGTCCAGTTGGCTGCTATTTCTAACTTTCATCTCGGAGCTGGCAGGCTAAACGTAATGTCCCACAAGTTGTCCAAGGCTTTTTTTCTTGCTTTTTACCAATGTCAGAAAAAGTTAATAATTGTATTACTTGTGGGAAGCAAATACCTCATAAGGATTTCCATTTATACTGTATTCCTTGCCTAGGCCCTGATCACAGCGTGCACTATTAAGCGTCGGTATATTTTTGTATCTAAGTATTTTGGAAACAGATTTAACTACCCAGAAATGTCGTCGGATAGCAACATAAAAAATGCAAAGAAATGCAAAGAAAAGGACAGAGAAAGGCAGTCGAGATCCAAAACCGACGACGAAGCTTCTCCTAAGCCAGTCGCCAGTTCGCCGGTACTCAGTGAGGCGCTTTCGCAGCCCCTGATACCCGCTACCTTCGAGTCGCAGGCCTCTACCGACACCCATGTGGAGTCCGGCATTCCGCAAGATACTCAAGGCATTGGAACGACGGATGTATCTCCCTCGGATGGGTCTGGAGCCGCTGAGCAGGCACCGGCTTCTGAGGGTGTATTCAGACCTCAACATTTATATATCAAACCTATGAAAGCTGCAAAACCAAAGGCAAAGACATCTTCTACAACTAAAAAAAAATGATGCCTGAGCCACGTGCACAGGCCTCTATGCCTAAAAAACAGATGATGATCAAAATGGCTGAAGACCTTATTACCTTGATTAGGGGTACCCATCCCCCTGCAGATAAGAGGCCTAGGCAAGACACTGACTATGAATCTTCAGATCAGGTTTCTGTTTCTTCTGATTACTCTTCTAATCAGGAATTATCTTTACCTCCCTATGAAGATTCTGATGCTGAGGAGTCTATTTCATCTGCATCTCCTCCTGAGGATTATTCATTTGGAGAAACCTTACATACTTTAGGGAGCATTTTCACTGAGAGAGTCAAGACTTCTCAGAATCAAAAAAGAGGCTCAGGGATTTCCTTCTTCTCCCTCAGCACAAACCTTTAGCCATTCCCCCTGTTTTAGACATTGTGGATGATGTGTTTTCGGAGTCAAGCCTGATCCCTGACTCCTTACCTCCGGCTCCCAGTAAGCCTGATAGATATTACAGGGTCCCTGACTCTCATAAATTTTTATTTAGAAACCTTGCTGCTGACCCTGAAACTGTTTCACAGGGTCCAGAGGGAGTAGAGGCCTCTACAGCAAAAAACCCTACCACCTCCGACCGATATTCAAGGGCACTGGACAGATGGGGAAAAATGGTTTATACATCTGCAACCTTGGCAGTCATATGCTTAAGTACCAACAACATGTTATGGGATTGCTGAAACAGAAAATGATGTTGATTTCAGAATGTGCAGAAAATAAGGAATTGCAGGAATTATTGCATGCAGCTGAACAAGTTGGAAAGCATACTTTGCAATGTGGTTTTGATTCTTTAGAGGCCTCTTGCAGGGCCGCAGTTACTGGATCTGTGATTAGGAGGCATGCCTGGTTAAAGGAACAAAATTTGCCTGATCATGTTAAAGCTAAATTGCTAGATGCACCTTTACAGCATGATTCTCTGTTTGGTATTAAGGCAGAAGAGGTTTTAAAGAAAATGGAAGACAAAGCTAAGTCCATGCAAACTGTTAAAGATTTCTTACAAGTGCAGCCACCTAGATTCAGTAGACACTGGCCTACAAAAAATTGGTCCTTTCCTGTGTCAGACAGAGATCAAAGGGGCAAATCCAGACGCCCTAAGGGTTCCAGGTACCAGGCTCAAGACTCATACAGGTCAAAGCAATGGGGCGCATCCACCTCCAAATCTGGAGGAGATAAGGTGCAAACCTACAAAAAGCAATCCCAATGACTTCCCTCTGCCTACACCAAGCACTTATCTATTGGCAGCACCCATAGGGGGAAAATTAGCACTTTTTGCTCCACTTCCAAATCTGGAGGAGATAAGATGCAAACCTACAGAAAGAATGCTTGGCTGGTGACTTTAGACCTGAAAGAGGCATACCTGCATGTCCCAATAAGACAGTCGTGCAGAAGATACCTCAGATTCAAGGCTGGCTTAATGCATTACCAATTCTCTGCACTGCCCTTTGGCTTATCTACTGCACCCAGGATCTTTACAAAGTGCCTGGCACCAGTAATTGCATTTTGCAGACAAAGAAGTATTCAAATGTATCCTTACTTGGACGACTGTCTCTTTTAAGAAGAGAACAAGGACACTCTTCTATGACACCTGGCATTTGTGAAAAGACTTCTAACATGCCTAGGGTACACAATAAATGAAAAGAAATCACAACTGGTACCCTCTCAAAAGATAACATTCCTGGGTGCAAGCTTGAGTACAACTGCCCAGATGGTTTACCTCACGCCAGACAAACAAAGGCACGTGACTACTTACTTCAAACTGATGGCAACAAAAACCCAGTCTTCTGCAAGACAAATTCTGCAGGCTCTGGGCTTCATGGCATCCTGCATCCTACTAATTCTATATGCAAGACTGCATATGAGGAAGCTTCAATGGTACCTAAAAAGTTTATGGAGTCAACATTCACACAGTCTGGAAACAATGATTCCTCTCATTCCCTGCCTGCAACAGGAGTTTTTATGGTGGGCAAAGGCCTGTCACCTAAACATGGGACGGCCCTTCACTCTACCCCCTGCCAGCCAAACCTTAACAACAGACACATCAGATTATGCCTGGGGTCCCACATGGCAGGAAGATGCATTCAGGGCATATGGGGCACCAAATCAAATGCATCTACATATCAACCAGAAAGAGATGCTAGCTGTTCAAAATGCCCTAACAGCCTTCAAGGACTTACTTCATCCAGGACAACTGCTGATAAAGACGGACAACACCACAGTCATGTGGTACATAAACAAGCAAGGGGGCACACACTCATACCCCCTTTGCAGATTAGCCATGGCACTGTGGGACACAGCTTTGACCTACCAAATACATCTTCAAGCTCAATTCCTGCCAGGAAAACAGAACACTCTGGCAGACGATTTAAGCAGAAACCTTACGGATCCTCACGAGTGGAAACTTAAATCCACAAGTCTTCAGCATAATAACAGAGAAATGGGGGAGCCCAGACACAGATCTATTTGCCTCTCCTCAAAATTATCAACTGAAACTATTCTGCACAAGGACTTATCACAGACAAGCATGGAAAGTGGATGCCCTATCCTTCAGTTGGAAAAACCTATCGGTTTGCACCTTTCCTCTTCTACCCAAGGCCCTCCTAAAAGTCAGACAAGAGAAGCCAAAGATGATTTTAATTGCCCCGGACTGGCCCCGCCAATACTGGTACCCAATCCTAAGGAACATGTCTCAATACCCAGCTTGGACCTTGCCTCAAAAACCACAACTACTGTACCAGCAAAACAATCAGATTCTGCACAATCAACTACAGACTCTGAATCTGGCAGCATGGCTAATCCTCTAATCATACAAACGACACCTCTCCGTAAAGCTGTGATGGATGTAATTTTGGAAGCCAGAAGGCCTAGTACTAGAAAATCTTATGCTGATAAATGGAAGAGATTCTGTGCTTGGAATCAAGCACAAGGAACTGATACAGAAGAATCACATATTCCTCTGATATTACAATACTTAACTGAGATGCTTGACAAAGGCCTATCTTTCTCATCAATCAAAATCCATGCCTCAGCCATTTTGGCTCATTACAATGCAGAGCCACCAATCTTTTCTCATCCTTTACTAAAGCAGTATCTTGGAGGAGCCAAAAATTTAAGGCCTCCTAGAAGATCACCCTTACCTGCATGGGACCACAGTTATGTGTTGGAAAAGCTCACCCTGCCTCCATTTGAACCCGCTGCTGCCGCTGATATAAAGTTCTTATCATGGAAAACAGCTCTGCTGCTAGCAATTACTTCAGCAAGAAGAGTTTCAGAGCTACAGGCCCTCATGGCTGTAGAGCCTTTTATTATATTTTACCCAGACAGGGTGTCTCTGAGGACAAATCCTACTTTTATGCCTAAGGTCGTTTCCAATGTGGCTCTTAACCAAACAATTCATCTGCCAACTTTTTATCCAAATCCGCAGAACAAAGGGGAGAGAATTCTGCATTCCTTGGACGTACACAGACAGCTAAGATTCTACTTGAGCAGGACTAAAGCTCTAAGAAAAACTGAGCAATTACTAGTATCATATGCTGCAGGATCAGAACAAAAGGCTATTTCAAAGCAGATAATTTCCAAGTGGATAAGCCATTGCATCCGTTTCTGCTACTTACACCATGGCAAACCTGTGCCCAAGGGCATTAGGTCCGACTCCACCAGGGCTGCAGCTACTTCAGCAGCCTTTCTCAGAGGAGTACCAACCAAGGACATTCTAGAGAGTTTTGTTCACACCTTTACAAAGCATTACCATTTGCCTCTCTACTCTAAGTCCAGGGCAGGCTTTGCCACTGCAGTGCTGCAGGGCCTTATAGCCTCACCTAATGCTGTTTAGCTCCAGCCTCCCAACCATAGCTTTGGGATTCTACCCAAATATAATGACTGCAACAGTGAAACACGAAGAACATAGTACAGTTGTATACACTTACTATAAATGTAGATGTTCGAGTGTATTCACTGTTGCAGTCCAGGTTACCCTTCCGTCATCCCCCTCATTCTACAGTTTATCTTTCCTTCTCTATCTTCTACAACCTATGTGGTGTATTTGCTTGTAGATGAAGGTAAACCTTTTATTGATGCATGTATATATATAAATATTTATAATATTGCTACCTTTTTGGGGGCACCTGACATGGGGGGGGGGGGGCAAGAAAAACTAAAGAAAATGGCGTTGGCTGCATGTTTTATACCCCTGACGACCTGACGTCATGGAAGAGAAGACAGCAACCGACGCAGGACCCAACACTTTGGAATTCAGGCCGACTGAGGACAACCTGCCAGCAGATTACCCAAATGTGATGACTGCAACAATGAATACACTCGAACATCTACATTTATGGTAAGTGTACACAGCTGTACTTTCTGGTAGCTATTACTTCTGCCTGCAGAGTATCAGAACTTCAAGCTTTATCTGTCAGCCCCAAATAGATTTTTTCATGCTGATAGAGTATTTCTTAGGACAAACCCCTCCTTTTTGCCCAAAGTTTGTTCAGAATCTAATATCAACCAATTCATTGAGTTACCAGTCTTCTTCCCTAACCATTCTAATAAATTGGAGTATATGCTGCACAAACTTGACGTTCACAGGCAGCTAAGATTTTATTTGGACAGAGCAAATGATATTAGGAAGTCAGATCAGCTCTTTGTGTCATTCACTGAAGCCAGAAAAGGTAGACCAGTGGTTAAAAACAACAATTGTATCACCTTTGTTTATTCAGCTGCTAATATGCCCTTACTACACAAGATTAAAGCTCACTCAACCAGAGCAGTTTCTACATCTTCTGCCTTCCAAGCCAAATTGCCCCTTGATAACATTTGTGCTGTAGCCACTTGGTCTAAACGTCATACTTTTATCACTCATTACAAAGTTGATAAGGCCTCCAGGGACAGGGCTTCTTTTGGGTCTACGGCCCTGAAGAATATACTCCCATGAGCCACCCGAGATTGAGGGTGCTAGGGACACTACCCATCAGTAAAAATGAACGGCGAGATTGAACAACTTCACATTAAGAAGTTATGTACTCACCATAACGTTCCATGTGAGTTGTTCATCTCGCCATCATTCTTACGTCCCTCCCTCCTTCCCCCACCTGGCTGATAGTTGACCTAGAGGTTGTTCTCATCCTGGTTGCTCAGTTCTTCTTCCTCTCCATGGGTGGGTAGTCCACTTATATGGCTATAGTAAACGCAGCAAACTAGATCTGAGGTAATTCCAGCAGTGCATCATGGGATAAGGGGCTTGGTCTTGCGCTACTGGTAAACCTCGAGCTTTGCAAACGGCCGTACCGGAGCCGATGGATCGACTCCAAACCCATCAGTAAAGAATGAAGGCGAGATGAACATCTCACATGGAACATTATAGTGAGTACATAACTTCTTATTATAGCTCCTTACAAGCTACAGGCTATCCACATTTTTCCATATTTAGACAATATGCTTATCTTTGCAGTGTGTGTTTCAAAGTGTCAGGAATTTCTTACGTGGGTGAGAGAGCTTTTATTTAAAGTGTGATTCCAAGAGAACATTCAAAAATCTTTGGCTCCTTCACACAGGATTATGTTACTACGGTGTCAGCTAAACACCTCAGTTCAAAAAGCTTTTCTTCCACATGGAAAAAATAGATGTATTTCTGTGGTTTTCCACTCAAACTTTGGTCACTACGAGGGAATGCCTCAGGCGTTTGTGTCATTGCATCTATAATTCTCTTATTACCCTCATAAGACTCCACATGAGAAAGATACAATGATATCTGAAGTCTCTGTTGCCCCAACACCAACGTCCTTTTTCTTTTCAAATCCCAGTGTTGGGATTTGTCAGAAGTGAAATCACTTGGTAGACATAGCAAATTTCCCTAAGTCCAGGTCTCCCCTTCTCTTTCACTGCTCCAGAACTGTCAGTCACCACATACGCATCAGACTTTGCTTGTGGAGCAAGGTGTATGAGACACCAAGGACAGATGCAAGCACATACATGTCAAGGAGAATCTTGCCTTGATCAATGCACTTAACTTTCTGATTCATCTTTGGTCACCTGGACCTCTTCAAGTTGTTACAGACAATACCACAGTCATGCAGTGCATCAGCAGGCAAGGAGCAACCAGGTCTTACTCCATTTGCAGACTAACCATATTAACTTGGGGATATAGATTCACAGAACAGTCTCACAGCACAGGCATCTTACATTCTGTCAGAGCAAATTTGTGAGGCAGAAAAGCAACACAGATGCAGACCCTCATGGATGGAAACTAGATTGGGAGTCTTCCAGGATTTAATCTGTCTGTGAGGAGTTCCTGTAGTAGACCTATTTGTCTCCTTGCTGAACAATCAGCTGGCAAGATTCTGCTCCACGACTCCATGTAATAAGGACTGGAAGACAGATGCCTTTTCCTTTCCTTGAACAGGAATGTTCGTGTTTGCTTTCCACCCTTTCCACTTATATCTAGCATGATTCTGAAGATTCAGAAGGATACCCCCAAGTTCATTGTGATGACTCCCTTCTGGCACAGGCAACAGTGGATGTTCTTCATGTTTCACTGTTGCAGTCATCACACTTGGGCTATCTGCCTGCAGGTAGCCCTCAGTCGGCCCGAATACCAGACACTTAGTGTTTCTGCATCGGTTGTTGTCGCTACAGGTCTGACATCAGGGGTATAAAAACAGGCATCTGATGCCATTACATCAGTCTTTTTTGCCGAGGAGCCCGAAGCAGATGCAGTTCACACGAGTGCTGGTTGGCCACTACCTGAGTTTTCATTTCCGAATTGAATTATCCTGAAGTCTTCTAAAGCTAAGTACCCCGTTGGGGATCCTTTTTTCTTGCTCTAACCGATGTCAGAAAAAGTTAACAATTGTCTTGCCTGTGGAAAGCAAATACCACACCGAGATTTCCATTCTTACTGCGTCACCTGTTTAGGACCAGACCACGACGTACCTCGCTGTCTGTTTTGTGCCTTGTTCAATGCCCGAACTATTCATCGTCGAGCCCTTATTGTTGCTAAATACTTTCGTTCTCGATCTCCATATTCCAAAATGGCTTTGGTAAGCCATCCGACTACCAATCTTCCAAAAAAACATAGAGACAGACCGCACAAGTCCAAAACTGCCGACGACACTTCCGTTAAGCTAGTTGCCAGTTCGCTGGTACTCAGTGAGACCCTTTCGCAGCCCCTGATGCCCGCATCAGTGGATTCACAGGCCTCTACCGAGACCCGTTTGGAGTCCGGCATGCCACGAGACTCTTCTTCGACTACGGAACCTGCGGATGTCTCTACCTTGGATGGGTCCAGAGCCGCTGAGCAGGCACCAGCTTCTGAGGAAGTTCTTCGCACTACCGATATTCAACACAAACCGACAACGTCTTTCACATCTTCAGTTCTGTCTAAAAGTACCGAGTTTCTAAGGCCAAGATTATGCTCTACACCTAAAAAAACGATGACTGAAGTTCATTCACCTGCTTCTTTGCCACAACATCAAATGCTTAAAATGGCAGAAGACCTTATTATGCTGATTAGGGGAAGTCAGCCTTCCCCTGCTAAGAGAAAAAAGACCTGTTCCCAGCAACTTTAACAGACCAAGAGTCCGACGACTCTGAGGCATCTGATTATGAAGACATGCCTTTATGTGCTTATGAGGATTTAGATGCAGAGGAATCCATTCCCTCTGCTTCACCTCCGGAGGATTTTTCTTTTGGTGAAACCTTACATACTTTAAGATAGCATTTCCACTGGGAATGCCAAGACTATCCTCAGATCAAAAAGAAACTCAGAGAATTTCTAGATGTGCCACAACATAGGGCTTTAGCAGTAGCCCCAGTCCTGGATGTTGTAGATGGAATCCAGTTTAACTCCTGATACCTTACCACCAGTTCCTAGGAAACCAGACAGGTACTACAGAGTTCCTGACTCTCACAAATTCCTTTTCAAAAATCCTACTGCTGACCCAGAGGTCATCTCCAAGGGCCCTAAAGGTATCAAAGCAACTACAGCTAAGAATCCCAACCCTTCGGACAGGGATTCCAGAGCTTTAGACAGATGGAGTAAGAAAGTATACACTTCTGCAACTCTCACCATTAGGGCTTTGAATTGCCAGTTTCACATGCTGAAGTACTAACAACATATTATGGAACTTATTAAGCAAAAAATAGCTACCTTTACAGACTGTGCAGAAAATAAAGAATGACAAGAGCTTATACTTTCTGCAAGCCAAGTCAGCAAGCAACTTTGCAATGTAGCTTTGACGCCCTAGAAGCATCTTGCAGGGCAGCAGTTACTGGTTCTGTACTGAGAAGACATGCTTGACTTAAGGAGCAGACTTTGCCAGACCATGTCAAATGAAAATTACTAGATGCTCCTTTGAACAAGGACAATCTGGCACCAAAGCAGAAGAGGTTCTTAAAAAGATGGAAGAAAAAAGCATAAATTTATGCAGACAGTCAAAGACTTCTTGCAAGTACAGCCTCCTAGATTCAGTAGGCATTGTCCCTCGAAACATTGGTCTTTTCCAGCCCCCTGAAGGCCATCTCAAACTAGACCCAGGGGAAACAGACCCCCCCCAGACTACAGTCTCAGGGTATGCAGAGATCTAAGCAGTGGAGTGCTTCCACTTCAAAAACAGGGATTGCTAAGCCACCCCCTTACGGAAAGAATTCTCAATGACTTCTCTACTCCACTCCCCACCTCTGTCCAACTGCTTGTGCCCCTAGGAGGAAAACTTGCCCATCATGCAAAAAACTGGACTTCCATCACCAAAGACCAATGGGTCCTCAGCACTGTCTCCCAGGGGTACAAATTTTACTTTTACTCACTGCCAATCCCAAAAGGGTTCCCAGACCTTCTTCCAAATCAGTGAGTAGAGGCACAAAAGCAAGTTCAATCCCTGCTCTCTGTAAGGGCAATTCAACCTCTTCCTGCAGAACAGATAGGTCAAGGGTTCTAGTCCAGACTTTTCCTGGTACCCAGAAAAGAGGGCACTTGGCGCCCTATCCTAGATCTTTCCATTCTAAACACCTTCCTGGTGGTACCAAAATTCAAAATGCTCACCCTGCAGCAGCTTCTTTCTATGCTGCCAAAGATGCCTGGTTAGCCACCCTAGACTTAAAAGAAGCCTATCTGAACATCCCTGTCAGGGTCTCTTGCAGGAATTTTTTACACTTCAGGGCAGGTTCTATGCATTATCAGTTCTCTGCACTTCCCTTTGGCTTATCCACTGCTCCCAGAGTAGTCAAAAAATGTCTGGCTCCAGCCATTGCGTACTGCAGACAGAGAAAAATTCAAATTTACCCGTACTGGACAACTGCCTGATTCAGGCAGACAGTCAGGAAATGCTGTTGCAGCACCTGACATTTGTAAAAAACCTTCTAACCTCCCTGGGGTACACCATCAACGAAAAGAAATCAAAACTAGTCTCCAGTCAAAAGATTGTATTCCTGGGAGCAAGCTTGGACACAGCATCCAAGATGGCATTCCTTACTCCAGAAAAACAAGCCTATCTGACAGACTACTTCACTCAAATGACCACCAGAACCCAGCTGCCCGCAAGGAAAATCCTGCAAGCTCTAGGGTTCTTGGCCTCATTTATCCTACTAATTCCGTATGCCAGACTGCATATGAGGAAACTTCAATGGCGCTTAATAAGTCTTTGGTGCCAACATTCTCAGGACCTGGAAACTGTCATTCCTATCATACCTTGTCTAAGGACAGAGTTTCTTTGGTGGGCAGCAGCATGCAACCACAACAAGGGACTGCCCTTTACTCAACCCCACACTGCCCAGACCCTAACTACATACTATGCCTGGGGGGCACACCTGGACGACAAGTGCATTCAGGAACACTGTAGCCCAAGTCAAATTCATCTGCACATCATCCAAAAAGAGATGCTAACTGTTCAGCAAGCTGTAACAGCTTTCAGATCCCTACTCTCACCAGGACCCCTGCTAATAAAAACAGACAACAGCACAGTTAGGTGGTACATCAACAAGCAGGGGGGAACCCACTCTGCAGGCTAGCCATGGCCCTATGGAACACAGCCTTGGACATGCAGATTGATCTGCAAGCTCAATTCCTGCCAAGCAAACAAAACAGACTGGCAGACGACTAAAGCAGATCTCTTCTAGACCCACACGAGTGGCAATTAGAGCCCAGCACCTTTAGCCTTCTGATTCAGAAATGGGGGACCCCAGAGGTGGATCTCTTTGCCTCCCCTTACAATCACCAGCTCAGCAATTTCTGCACCAGGACACCTCACAGCAGGGCCTGGAAAGTGGATGCTCTATCCTTCCAGTGGGTACACCTCTCAATCTATGCATTTCCCCCTCTGCCCCTTCTCTCAAGAATATTGCTGAAGATTAAACAGGACAGACCAAGGACAATTCTGATTGCCACAGACCACGCCAGCACTGGTACCCACTCCTGTGCAGCCTGTCACCGATACCACCCTGGCACCTACCCCAGAGCCGGACCATGCTCACTCAGCAGGGGGACAGATCTTGCATCCGCAACTGCAAACCCTAAATCTTGCAGCCTGGCTTATTCCTTGAATTCTCCCCCAGTGACCAGCCTGAGCAAGCAGGTGCTGGATGTCAATTGAAGCCAGAAGACCCAGTACAAGGAAATCCTATGCTGATAAGTGGAAAAGGTATTGCTCCTGGATTCAGTCTAAAGGAGAGGACACTACTTTGCCCTCCCTGCCTCTAATCCTGGATTACTTAACAGATCTCTCCACAGAGGCCTTTCCTTCTCCTCCTCTAAGATTCATGCCTCTGCCATCTCGGCTCATTACAACTCTGAGCCACCCCTTTTCTCTCACCCTCTCATCAAACAGTTCCTGAGAGGGGCAAACAACTTAAGGCCATCAAGGAGAGCACCCACCCCTGTTTGGGACCTTAACTTTGTACTGGAAAAACTCACACTACCCCCTTTTGAGCCTACAGCATCAGCAGACTTAAATTCCTCTCTTGGAAAACAGCATTGCTCCTGGCCATCACTTCAGCGAGAAGAGAGTATGAGCTACAAGCACTTATGGCAGTGGAACCCTTCATTATTTTTCATGTTGACAGAGTCTCCCTCAGGACTAATCATTCCTTTATGCCCAAAGTGGTGTCCAGCATGGCTCTCAACCATTCTGTCCATTTGCCAACCTTCTTTCCTAATCCTCAAAATAAAAGGGAAAGGATCCTGCACTCCTTGGACATGCACAGACAGCTCAGATTTTACCTGGATAGGACTAAGCCCTTCAGGAAATCTGACCAGTTATTACTCAGTTTTGCACCAGGGGCAGAGGGCAAGGCCATTTCTAAACAATTTCCAAATGGATGGCATACTGTATCCATTTCTTCTAAAAACACCATGGGAAACCAACCCTTCAGGGGGGTCAGAATACATTCCACTAGGGCAACTTTTACCTCTACAGCATTCCTCAGGTGAGTCCCTACCAGGGACATTCTGGAGGCTGCTACCTGGAGTTCTGTACACATGTTCACCAAGCATTACCACCTGCCTATATTTTCCAAATCCAGGGTGGGTTTTGCAACTGCAGTCCTGCAGGGCATTCTAGCCAGCCCAAACACGTCTTGACTGCCTCCACCCTTTCTACAACTTTGGGAATCAACCCAAGTGAGATGACTGCAACAGTGAAACACGAAGAACATATTACAGTTGTGTACACTTACCATAAATGTAGATGTTCGAGTGTATTCACTCTTGCAGTCCTGGTTTCCCTCCCTCCAGCCCCCTGCTCTCTCTCTCTCTCTCTCTCTCTCCCCTCTCTGTGTATACTACTCACCCCTTGCAGAGGTATTGGTATTTACTTTTTACTGGTGGTGATTCTACCACCATAGCTTAGCTCCCTGTTGAGGGGCTCCTGACATTTGGTGCAAGAAAAACTGATGCAGTGGCATCGACCACCTGTCTTTGTACCCCTGATGACCTGACGTCAGACCTGGAGCGACAGCAATCGACGCAGAAATACTAAGTCTCTGGTATTTGGACCGACTGAGGGCTACCTGCAGGTAAATAACCCAAGTGCGATGACTGCAACAGTGAATACACTTGAACATCTACATTTATGGTAAGTGTACACAACTGTACTTTCTCCCTTCTTTTGGATATGGCCAATAATAATTGCCACAAGCTTCCTTACAGAATGAATCTACTTATACAAGATCAGGGGTGTTTGATACACACAAACCCCAGTCAACTTCAACTGACTGCCTGGATGATAGGGTGTTAATTCCTGTTAGACACCTATTTACTGTGGACATGCAACAAATACTAATGGAGGCAAGAAAGTCTACTACTAGAAAATCATATATTATCAAATAGAAAAGATATTCTAGTCAGTGCAAAGAAAATAACCAGCAGCCATTTAGGGCTAGTGTTTATATGGTGTTACAATATTTGCATGACGTTTCTTACTTCTTCATCAAGGTTAATTTAGCAGCTATTTCAACATGTTTGCTCATGGATCTTCCTGTTTTAATCAGTTCTCATGTCAAATGTTTTTGAAAGGTGTTTTGCATAAGATGCTTCCAAGAAAACCTGTGGCCCCTTCTTGGGATCTTAATTTTGTGTTTGGGACCCAACACTTGCTCCATTTGAACCATCTAATCTGGCTGACTTGAGGTTCTTAACATAGAAAACTGTTTCACTTATTGCTCTGATGTCTGCAAGAAGAATATCTGAATTGCAAGGTCTTATGGTGAGTCAACCCTGTCTCATTTTTCATTGAGACAGGATTTATTAGAGAAAAGCCACAGATGAACTGGTTCCTATCACTTCCTGCGATGACATATGTTGAAAGATAGGAGGAAATAGAAGAGTCAAACTATCCATCTCCCTGTTTTCTTTCGTGAACCTAAAAATGAGGGAGAAAGGATACTCCAACCATGGATGTCCACAGACAGATGTACTAACTATATTGACCGAATTAAATCTTTCAGATGTTTGGATCAATTCATTTCTTGTGACGATAGGAAGAATGAACAACCTGTGTCAAAGCAAACTATTTCAAAATGGTTGTCTCAGACTATTACCTTTTGTTATACTCACCACAACAAAGGAATACCACATTTAAAGACTTAGGCAATGATTATGTGATCCCATTTAAACTTTTCATAACAAATATAAATAATGTTTGACATCCAGGAGCTCCGTGCCTTTCTCTGACATTCGCACCCTACCAAATCTGATGTCAACTGTAGAACACATATCTATACCAATCTCAACAAAAACTGGCACAGGTAAAATGTGCATAACAGCTAAGGAATAGCTAGGTTTGTATTACAGATTTACGACACAATATAAGATAAACAACAGTATTCACCTAGCACATTCCCAAATAATTGCTTTGCCAAGATTGATTGCCTCAACACTGATCTCTCAGCAATCAAACCCCAGAGTGTTGTTTCACCTGTGTTACCTCCGTCGCCCTGAACAGAGATGAACACATAAATATACACACAGGCACACATATATGTATATACGTATATATACACATACATGCATTGTTACTCTCTATCCCTAAGTCTTGAAAATCAATAGTGACAGTGTGGGGCAGGTAGGATTATAACAGTATGAGTTAGCTTTAACTCAGTAGTGATATAGCATTTAGCTACGCTGCAACTAATTAAAGCAGTTGTGTTGCAGTTGTACAAATTTAGAATAAGGTGAGAGAGGGGTTAGGATGAAATTGCAATTATTCCTGTAACAAAAAATATGGTGAACCAAACCAAGGTAGAAGCTGGCCACACAAATCACAACTCCAGATCCACTCCAAAACGCCCACCGTGAGCGCCTTTACAGCAACACCAACCGCTTCATCAGGTGTATAACTGCAAAAGCACCCACAACAAACATTTCGGAACAAATCTGGAACTGAGGTCCACGCGGCCAGCCTCCACCCCGGCCCGGTCCACCATATACTCTGTTATTGGAGTATATATTGTTTTATTCTTGAGTGAACCATTTATCTTGTCTGCCACCTACAGTTTTTGGATCAAACAATTATTTCAGTGTTTGGTGTACTTTACAGGACAATACCACCATCTACTGGCCAATTTTGCTTTTAGTTGCACAACTGGTCAAACGGGGTGATTAAGAGTGACTAGGAAATATAAGGGATTTCCCTGTTAAGGCTTGGGGTTAATAGCAAGTAGGAAAAACAAAAACAAAATCCTCAAATAGTGGGCAGCTCAAAAGTATTTGTAGCACTGTGAGTTGAGATAGACTGTAAGCAGAAGACTCACACTGCACTACAGCTACGTATATGTTCAGAGCAAAAGGGGGGACTAAGAAATATGAGTAAATCCTTTTAAGGCAACAGTTCTCTAGTGATTAGGGAAAACATGATAAAATCCTTATTTTTTTAGCTAATTCACTTGTTAGGATTATGAATCAAAACAGTCTGAGTAGTAAACTCTCACACAGTATAGCTATTTATGTTTCGATGCACAACTAACTAATTGGTGAGCTGTCTGTGCTCATAGGATACTGCCTGCATTAGTTAGTAATACACAACAGATTTATAAATGCTTACCGTGCTACTTAGAAGTGCGATGTTAACATGCTTTAACAGTAACACACCAAAGAACTTAGATTACAACAGTGGACGATGCAGTCTCAGGCAATGATACTGGCAATAACAGAACTATACAATTTTTAACTAATTTCTCTATGTATATAATACGTAACCAAGGTTTAACAAAACATTGGTTGAATTCATTTGTATTCAAAGAACAGATAGCCAAGCTTGTCAGAGATGTCCTATAGTTATAACAGCAATATGAGATGGAGAACGGAATGTAGTAATATGCACTGTTTTAGCAACTTTTTTCTAGGTCTTTTCTGCACAAGTAACTAGCACTGTAGAGTTATAAACATTAACTGTTGCTAATCAGACTTCATGTCTACAGATGTGTTTGATTGACTATGCGTATACAAGCAAAACAGTACAAGCGTTCCTTTAAAGTGTTTGCCCACGCCACACAAATTGGTAAGCAGTAATAGAATAGAAACAAAAAAATGTTCCATAACAATAAAACGCATGCTTTAGGTGTAGACCACCAACATTCAGACTTTACATCAAGCTGATTTGTCCACTGTGGTGTAAATGTGCCATCTGATGTACCTGGGGGCATAAGCAGATACGATCGCAACAAAAAAGACATCCGGACACAAAACCAGTCAATCTGACAGTCACAAAAACGAGCCAAAAACCTCGAACAGCATCCTTGGTTCTGAACTGCATGTGTGGTGCTACATACCTCACTGCAGATGGTCTGAGACAGCTTCATAGATGCTATCGTCGTTTTCCTACATTATTAGACAGCTTGACCTTCATTTTCCTTCCTTTTAGCGACGAGATCTCCACTATTCTTGCTCAGAGGATTTAGACAGGGGGGCAGAGACGCACTTTAGTGACGAGGCGCACTCAGCGCATTTTGAACTGGTACAACAGTTAATCCAGGGAGTTCCTGTAGGTGAGATTAGAAAGTTGCACTAGCAGGTCAGAGGTCGCTAGATTGACATGATGAAACGTTTTTTGGCCTACCATTCAAATGCTGAGACGGAGATGTGATTGTAAGCAAGAAAAAGGGAAGAGCAAAAATCAAGGGAAGATTTCACTCGGATCTACGAGTTGGGGAGGTGATTTTGTGTCCGCTTTTCATCCATTCGAGGGTAGGTCAGCATCTAGAGGCTTAAAGGCATGTACGATCAATAATTTTTGTTAAGATCTATTTGTTTATTTAGTTTGATGTGGAACATGCGCTGCATTACTTTGGGGCAAAGCTATACAAGCATACCAAAAACAATGATGGGACTGTCCTTTTGTAGAAGGGTAGGAATCTTAAGTTAATTTGACAGTGGTAAAGTAATTCTTACCTTCATACTACTTCCAATAAGGAATAATATATAAACCCCATGAAAGACATCCATGAGGCATGGCGGTCATTACAGCTAAGACAACTTAGCCCCCAGGGGGAAAAATATTTCCTGAAGCTCAATGCCAAAAAGTGTGTTGTCATCCCCTTTGGTAAAAACTCTGTACCCATGAACTACCACATAGCTGGTCGTCTACTTAATGCCGAAAATGTGATAAGAGACCTTGGGACACAGGTGGACAGTAGTCTCTCCTTTGATGATAATCACATCGCCACAGTGGTCAGGAAATCCTTCTACGTGGCTCATCTCATCACAAAAGGATTCTCATCCAGAAAAAAAGAGGTCATTGTTCCCCTCTACTCATCACTCATTAGACCCATTATAGAGTACAACGCCCCTTTTGGCATGTACCTCACAAGACATCTACAACAACTGGAAAGACCACAGAAATACCTCACAAAGAGGATTACTAGCCTCAAACAGATGCCCTATGCAGACCGTCTCAAAAAGCTACAGCTTTACTCCATCGCATATCACCTACTCAGGGGCGATCTCTGCCTAACATACAAAGCTATGTCAAACCCAGAGCTGTTGGACATGCTCCACTTAAAGAAATCCCAATCCCTCCGAGCTACACGCTCTAGGGACTTTAACCTTGTCACCACAATAAACAGAACATGCTGGAGGGATAGATTCCTGTCCCAGAGACTTCCCATACTCTGGAATAGACTACCTATCTATGTCAAATGGAATGTTGGAAATTTTTTGTAAAATAGTTAGATGTTCTTCGTGTTTCACTGTTGCAGTCATTACACTTGGGTTATCCTGCTGGCAGGCTACCCTTAGTCGGCCTGAATTCCAAAATGTAGGTCCGGCGTCGGTTGCTGTCGCCTCTTCCCTGACGTCAGTGCACCAGGTGTATAAAAGATGCAGCCGATGCCATTTTCTCCAGTCTTTCTTGCAGCACGGTGCGCGAAGCAGAAGCAGTTCGCAAGTGACGGTCGGCCGGCTCCTGAGATTTTCGTGTTCGAATTTCGAATCCGAAGTATTCATTAAAAGCTAAGTACCCTGTTGGGGAAAACTTTTTTCTTGCTCCAGACCGATGTCAGAAAAAGTTAATAATTGTATTTCTTGTGGGAAGCAAATACCTCATAAGGACTTTCATTCTTACTGTATTCCTTGCCTAGGCCCTGACCACGACGTTGCTAGTTGTCGGTTTTGTGCTAGATTTAACCAGTGCACTATTAAGCGCCGGTACGATTTTGCATTTCACTATTTTGGCAGAAGATTTCGCAGCCCCTGACGCCCGCTACTTTGGTCCCGCAGGCCGCTACAGACTCCCACGTAGAGTTGCCTAGGCTGCTGGAAGCTCAAAGTATTGGACCTTCGGAGACTATTCCCTCAGATGGTTCCGGAGCCGCTGAGCAGGCATCGGCTTCTGATGGTGTTTTCAGACCTAATCAATTGTACATTAAAGTGACTCCGGCTACAAAGGCAAAGACTAAAGCACCTTTAAAGACAAAGAAACAAGTCAGGCCTCCATGCCCTAAAAACAAATGCTCAAAATGGCCGAAGACCTAATTACTTTGATCAGGGGTTCCCATCCCCCTCCTGATAAGAGGCCTAGGCAAGAGACAGAATATGAATCTTCAGATCAGGTTTCCATTTCATCTGATTCCTCTTCTGATCAGGAATGCTCTCTTCCTCCCTATGAGGATTCTGATGCTGAAGAATCTATCCCTTCAGCCTCTCCTGAGGATTACTCTTTTGGGGAAACCTTGCATACCATGAGGGAACATTTCCAGTGGGAGAGCCAAGATTATTCAGAATCGAAAATAAGGCATAGAGACTTCCTTTTACTCCCACAACACAGGCCCCTAGCTATTCCACCTGTGTTAGACATTGTAGATGATGTATTTTCAGTCCAGTCTGATCCCTGACTCCTTACCTCCAGCTCCTGTTAAGCCGGACAGGTACTACAGGGTGCCCGACTCTCATAAATTCCTTTTCAAAAACCCTGCTGCTGACCCAGAAACTATCTCTCAGGGTCCCAAAGGGGTCAAGGCATCCACTGCAGAAAACCCTACCCACTCTGACAGGGATTCTAGGGCATTGGACAGATGGGGAAGAAGATTTACACCTCTGCTACCTAGGCTGTAAGGGCTTTAAATTGTCAGTTTCATATGCTCAAATATCAGCAATATATTATGTCACTGCTTAAACAGAAAATGTTGATAAATTCTGAATGTGCAGAAAACAAAGAAATGCAGGATTTAATGCATGCAGCTGAGCAAGTTGGAAAGCGTATTTTGCAGTGTGGTTTTGATTCTTTGGAGGCCTCCTGCAGGGCCGCTGTCACGGGTTCTGTCATCAGGAGGCATGCTTGGTTAAAGGAACAAAATCTGCCTGACCATGACGAAGCAAAACTATTAGATGCTCCATTACAGCATGATACCTTGTTTGGTGTTAAAGCAGAGGAGGTTTTAAAGAAAATGGAGGACAAAGCTAAATCTATGCAAACGGTTAAGGATTTCTTACAGGTACAGCCTCCAAGATTTAGCAGACACTGGCATACAAAGAATTGGTCCTTTCCAGTGTCAGACATACCACAAAGGGGCAGATACAGACGCCCAAGAGGCAGATCCCAGCCCCATGGTTCGTACAGATCTAAACAATGGGGTGCTTCTACCTCCAAAAGTGGAGAAGACAAATCACAGCCATACAGGAAACAGTCCCAATGACTTCCCCCTGCCTGCATCAAGCACTTATCTTCTGGCAGCACCTATAGGGGGAAAACTAGCACTTTCTGCTCAAAATTAGCACATAATAACCCAGGACAAATGGGTCCTAGACAGTGTCACAAGGCTACAAGTTTCACTTCCATACCGTGACAAAGGCAAATGGATGGCCAAACCTGCCAAAACATCAATGGGCAGAGGCACAAAAACAAGTCTCATCCCTCATGGATATGAGGGCCATTCAACAAGTACCAGAGCAAGAGCAGGTTCAAGGATTTTATTCAAGACTGTTCTTAGTACCAAGAAAGGACAAGACCTGGAGACCAGTACTGGACCTATCTATTCTAAACACATCTGGATATACCAAAATTCAAAATGTTGACTCTGCAGCAACTTCTGCCCATGCTGGGCAAGAAGGCTTGGCTTGTGTCTTTAGACCTAAAAGAGGCATACCTGCATGTCCCAATCAGACAAACATGCAGAAGATACCTCAGATTCAAAGCTGGCTCAATGCACTACCAATTCTCTGCACTGCCCTTTGGCTTATCTACTGCGCCCAGGGTCTTCACAAAGTGCCTGGCACCAGTAATTGCATTCTGCAGACAAAGAGGAATACAAATATATCCTTACTTGGATGACTGCCTCATTCAAGCAGAGAACAAGGACATTCTACTACAGCATCTGGCGTTTGTAAAGAGATTTCTAACAGGCCTAGGGTACACAGTCAATGAAAAGAAATCAAAACTAGTACCCTCTCAAGAGATAATATTCCTGGGTGCAAGGTTAAATACAACTGCCCAGGTGGCTTATCTCACGCCAGACAAACAAAGGCAACTGACTACATATTTCAAACTGTTGGTAACAAAGGCCCAGTTATCTGCAAGAAAAATTCTGCAGGCTTTGGGCTTCATGGCATCGTGCATTCTACTAATTCCATATGCGAGACTGCATATGAGGAAACTTCACTGGTTCCTAAAAAGTGTTTGGGCTCAACATTGCCACAGCCTGGAAACAATAATTACCCTCATTCCCTATCTGCAACAGGAGTTTCGATGGTGGTCGAAGGCTTGTCACCAGAACAAGGGACAGCCATTCATTTTTCCCCCAGCCAGGCAGACATTAACAATGGATGCATCAGATTATGCCTGGGAGGCCCACATGGCAGGAAGATGTATTCAAGGCACATGGTCCGCAAACCAAATGCATCTTCATATTAATCAAAAAGAGATGCTAGCTGTTCAGAATGCCCTGACAGTCTTCAAGGACCTACTTCATCCAGGGCAACTACTGATAAAGACGGACAACACCATGGTCATGTGGTACGTAAACAAGCAGGGAGGCACTCATTCCTACCCCCTTTGCAGACTAGCCATGACTTTGTGGGACACAGCATTGACTTACCAAGTACATCTGCAGGCACAATTCCTGCCAGGAAAGGTAAATACTCTGGCAGACGAACTAATCAGAAACCTCATGGATCCCCACGAGTGGAAATTGGTTCCACAAGTCTTCAGCATGATAACAAGGAAATGGGGATGCCTGGATATAGATCTATTTGCCTCTCCTCACAACTACCAACTAAAAAGATTCTGCACAAGGACTTTTCACAGACAAGCATGGAAAGTGGACGCCCTATCTTTCAGTTGGAAAAGCTTAGCAGTATATGCCTTTCCCCCACTGCCTCTCCTCCCCATAGTACTCCTCAAGGTCAGGCAAGAGAAGCCAAAGATGATATTGATTGCCCCAGACTGGCCCCACCAGTACTGGTATCCAATCCTAAGGAACTTGTCTCAATGCCTGGCTTGGACCTTGCCTCAAATACCTCATCTACTGTCCCAACAAAACAATCAGATCCTGCACAGCCAACTCAAGACCTTAAATCTGGCAGCATGGCGGATAATGTAGTCATACAAAACGCACCTCTCACTAAAGCTGTGATGGATGTCAAATTTTGGAGGCCAGAAGGCCTAGTACCAGAAAAATCTTACGCTGGAAAATGGAAGAGATTCTGTGCCTGGAATCAGGCACAAGTAATTGACACAACTGTACCAAATATTCCTCAGATTTTGCAATACTTAACTGAGATGCTGGACAAAGGCCTATCCTTTTCATCAATTAAAATTCATGTCTCTGCCATTTCAGCTCATTACAATACAGAGCCACCAATCTTTTCACATCCTTTGTTAAGGCAGTACCTCAGAGGAGCCAAAAACTTAAGGCCTCCAAGGAGATCACCAGTACCTGCATGGGACCTCAATTATGTCTTGGAAAAACTCACCCTGCCTCCATTTGAGCCAGCCGCTACAGCTGATATAAAATTTTTATCTTGGAAAACAGCTCTGCTTCTAGCAATAACCTCTGCAAGACGAGTCTCAGAGCTACAGGCACTCATGGCTGTGGAACCTTTTATCATTTTTTATCCAGACAGGGTTTCTCTGAGGACAAACCCGACATTTATGCCTAAGGTAGTGTCCAGTGTGGCGCTTAACCAAACTATTGATCTGCCTACTTTTTATCCAAACCCACAGAATAAGGGGGAGAGAATCGTGCATTTTTTGGACATACACAGACAGCTACGCTTCTACTTGAACAGAACCAAAGCTTTCAGAACGACAGAACAACTACTAGTGGCATATACTGCAGGATCACAAGGAAAGGCTGTCTCAAAGCAGACTATTTCAAAGTGGATAGGCCACTGCATTCGTTTCTGCTATTCACATCATGGCAAATCAGCGCCTAAGGGCATTAGGCCTCATTCTACCAGAGCAGCAGCCACTTCAGCAGCCTTCCTCAGGGGAGTACCAACCAAAGGCATCTTAGAGGCTGCAACCTGGAGTTCAGTGCACACCTTTACAAAGCACCATCACTTACCACTGTACTCTAAATCCAGGGCAGGCTTTGCCACTGCAGTTCTGCAGGGCCTCATAGCCGCTCCTAATGCTATTTACCAGCCTCCCAACCATAGCTTTGGGATTCAACCCAAGTGTAATGACTGCAGCAGTGAAACACAAAGAACATAGTACAGTTGTGTACACTTACCATAAATGTAGATGTTTGAGTGTATTCACTGTTGCAGTCCAGGTTACCCACCCACCATCCCCCATATCTTTGCTGGAACTTATCTGCACTTCTCTAATCTATACAACCTATGTGGTGTATTTGCTTATAGATGAAGGTATAATATATTTTGTGCATGCATGTTTTATTGGCATATTTTTAGCCTACCCTTTTGGGGGCACCTGACATCTGGGGCAAGAAAAACTGAAGAAAATGGCGTTGTCTGCATCTTTTATACCCCTGGCGCACTGACGTCAGGGAAGAGGCGACAGCAACCGACGCCGGACCTAGACTTTGGAATTCAGGCCTACTGAGGGTAGCCTGCCAGCAGGATAACCCAAGTGTAATGACTGCAACAGTGAATACACTCAAACATCTACATTTATGGTAAGTGTACACAACTGTACTTTATGTAGATAGTATATTTTCATCTCTTTCAGATAGTGGTAAAATGTGGTTAAGCACGTGGGGGGGTCTGAAAAGGGGAGGCTGTCGCTATACCTTACTATTGCTTTATACTTATCTCAGCCAAAAAAAATAAACTAATCTGCTGTCACTTCAGTTACTTATCCCTATATAATCTAATCACCCCTCTATACTTAAATTCATCTAACTCTAGCAATAATGACCAAACACTACCAACCCAATAAACAAATTCCTAATGTTATCAGTAGATTCATGGAATATTAAAGGTTTACAAAAAAAAAAAAAAGAACCTAGTACTACACCTAATCCAAAAATCTACCTTTGAAATTACTCTTATTCAAGAAACACATTTGACAAAGGAACAATGGGTGAATGACACTAAAAAGAAATGGATAAAACAAACAATAGCTGCAGGGAACTGCACGGTCTCCAAGGGGGTAGCAATAATTGTTAAAAACTCTTTCAGAGGCTCAATAATATCCACTGGCTGGGATCCAGGAGGCAGATGGTACTACCTAACATGTTCTACCCCATCGTATAGCAAAGAAATACTTATTTTAAATGTCTATGGGCCTTGCTTATATCAATCCTCTTTCCTATATGAAATATATTCACTTATTGAAAAATTCCACAACCATCTAATGATTCTCGGCGGTGACTGGAACATGACCACCAGACCGGAGCTGGACAGAACTTGTAAAACCAACAAACAACCCTTGGATATTACTAACACTCTAAGTGATATAATAGATGATTTTAATTTATTTGATCCTTTTGAACTTTTCAGAAAAGATCCCTCCATTAGTAATTATGCATTCTTCTCAGCATATCACAAATCCTGGTCCAGGATAGATTTTTTTTTTTAATCTCAACACTCTTTTCATCTTATGAAATAATATATAGCAGTGACCCTAGAACTATGTCTGATCATGACAAAATTAACCTTAACATAAATATATACAAACCTAACCCCGAGAACCGCATACCTACAAATTGGTCCTTTAACCCTAACCTCTTGAACAATAAGACCCTTCATCAAGAAACCCAAGAATTCCTGTCACAGACAACAAGCTCTTTTGAAAAGTCAAGTATTTCCCTAGACATTCAATGGGCAGCAGCTAAAGCCACTCTTAGAGGTCTCTTTATCCAGAAAGCTTCTCTAATTAAAAAACAACTTAAATCGCGTACCTCAGCACTAGAAACAGAACTAAGAAGACTAGAGTCAGAGCTGCAAACTAAGTTCTCTGCAGATATTGAAAAACAGATGATCACCCTACAAAAACAACTGCATGAATTACACCTAAATCAATACTCTCTTATGGAGTCTAGACTTATTCATAGATACGCTGAATGGGCTCAAACCCCCTCTAAGATTCTGGCAAGGATAATAAATATCAACCCCCCACCTACCAAAATAAAACAAATTAGCCATAAGGGTAAATCCTTCTTCACAGATAAAGAAATCATACACATATTTCAAGAAGTGTATGAGGAAGTCTATGGACCCCAAACACTTGACTTAGACAGCCCTAATGATCTTTTTCTAGATGAATTACAATTTCCAACAATAAGTGATACCCATAAGACATTATTAAAGGCACCTATAACCATGAATGAAATATTTTTAGCTATTAACAAACTGAAACCAGGTAAAGCCCCAGACCCAGACGGCTATGTGTCAGAATTCTATAAGTCCCTCAAGCAACTTCTAGCCCCCATCCTACTCAAGTGTATAACCATATAATCCAATTTGGCATTTCTGACTTGTATATTAATAATTCCAAGACTATTTTTATACAAAAATCAAACGGCATTAACTTCAATCCAAATGACTACCGTCCAATTGCTTTTAATTAACCTTGACATAAAGATTCTATCATCTATTCTGGCATGTAGACTAAAAATATATTACTGCATATCATATCCCATGACCAATTAGGTTTCATGAACAATAGGCATGTTTGGGATAACACTCTGTCCATTGAAGCCATAACCAGTATGACAATATACGAGAAGTCACCCAAATATGCACTTTCTGTTGATGCCCAAAAAGCTTTTGATAGGGCAAATGTAAAGTTTCTTTTTAAAATCATTAAAAACGCTTCTCCATCCCTGCTGAATTCATCACAATGGTAGCAACCCTTTATAATAAAGGCCTCTACTACATTAAACATAAACAAAAAAAATTCAAATCCAATTCAAATAATAAATGGTACAAGGCAGGGTTGCCCACTATCACCTTACTTATTTAATCTCTATCTTGAAGTACTCTTGCTAAAACTAAGTCAAAAAACATTCTACCATTCAGTCTACATATATAAAATACCAGTGAAATATACCGCCTTCACAGATGACTTAAATATCTACTTGGAACTCCCCTCAACTGATTTAGAAAGAATCCTAGGCTCTATTGACATGTTTTCACAAATCTCAAACTATGCCATCAATTCTAACAAATCAATAATTTTTCCTCTAAAACCCTCTTGGTCACAAAGAATTTTCATACCAGAAACAAAGATCAAAGTTAATTATTCACTTAAATATTTGGGCATAATCTTTACCCACCCCCAACAGGAACTAATTAGTAACAATCTGTATAAAACATGGTCTAAAGTCATGGAAGATCTTATAAGATGGAAAAATCTAAACCTTTCCCTCCTCTCAAAAGCAGCTATTATAAAAATGAATATCCTACCCAAAATTCTTTTCCATTTCTTTGCCCTTAATCAAAACATTCCGAATACTTTCTTCTCGAGAATGAATACTACATTGGGGAAATTTATTTGGTACACTAAAAATGTCAGAATTAGCTACACTAAACTAACATTTCCCAAAGAAAAAGGAGGCCTGGCACTTCCTGATTTTCTAACATATTACCATATAATAATTGCCAGCTGTATTATTCATATAACCAACTACCATCCTTCAAATAAAGTGTGGAACCCCTTTTGGGTAAAAATCTACAATTCACACTTAAATGCATCCTATATCAATCCTAGAGCAACCATCTTCCTAAACTATAAAACTCTCAAAGAATATAAAATTCACCCTGTATTAATAAATATCATTGGGTTTCAAAAGCTGACAACATCTCTTGGCTTGAAAAATTCCTTAACGATGGCTCAACCAATCCACTTAAATCCCAACTTCAAATTGAGTAACAACATGTTAAATCTGGACAGCTACCCTCTTATCAAGAACTGTACAGTGTGGGACGTCTATAAAATTAAAGACCTACCATTTTGAAGCCATTATAACTTCATTGGCAGTCAATAAAAAATACTATATAATTATTAAACAAATACTATACCTAATATCTCTGGTTACAGACAAGATTGAAGTTGCCCCTTCAGAATTTCAGCTCTATCAGCAACTAATAACCCAACTTCTATTAAGGACTAAAATGCTTTCTAATGTCGGTAAATATTAATCTTAGTGGCCTTGAAACTGCCCGCCCCTCTTGTAAATTTGTGTTTGGATACGCCTTCTGGGCCCATCTCATTTGCTCACTCAACTGAGTGCAGTGAGATCATATTCTGATTTCAGGCACTCCTACTGTGTACAAAGAGAGCATCTGGGAAACAGAAAAAAAAATTTAAGCTTGTTTCCTGCCTTTCCTGTTAAGTGGTATAGACTGTTTGTAGGCTTCTGAGCCCCCAAGCCCTTCTGTGTTGGAGGGAAGCCTTCTAGCTTAGTTTTTTTTCTTATAACTAGCCAGTTTTCTAGTTTCAGCACTCAAATCTGTTTCTTTGAACTCAGCACTTGTTCAGAACTCATTGTAAGCACTACATAAGCTGCAAATTACTACAGCACTCAACTTTCCTCACTTGTCTAGTGGAAAGCAGTTTTAGTACTTAATAAATAAGCACTTATCCAGGCATGTCTAAGGATCAGCTCCCAGTGATTTCTCCTGTCTACCTGATGAATCTGGGCATCTTGGGGCAATGCAGCAATTGCCTCATGTACACAGACAACCCTCTCCTCCTACCACCCAACACTACAACCTGTGAGAGATGCACTTATATAGCCAAACTGGAAGCAAAGCTCTCTTCACCCAAGACTGGACTAGACAGTCAAGAGGAGAAGGTAAACACTTGCACCACACTCATCACATAGTCCCTCAAAACCTACACCACCAAAACACACACACAGAAACACAAAACACACACCTACATTCGCGGAGGCTCTCAATAAAAACCTGCCCAAACATCAGGGACATCCAAAGCATAAACGCAAGCAAACTCCACCCCCCAACACAACCCAAATGACACATAGCCCACAAACTCAGGTGTGCCACTCAACCACAGCCCATAAGGCATAACAACATATCCAACACTCTAGTCATAGGTGACACTATAGTCAGGCACACTGATGTTCCACTCACTAGACTAAACAAGGAGAAAGTTACTGTCAGCTGCCTGTCAGGTGCCAGGATCCACCACATAATGCATGCACTCAGGTCACTCCACAACAAGTACAAATATGACACTGTCATTGTCCATGTTGGTGTGAATGACCTGAGACGTACCTCCCTGGACTACATGAAAAGAGACATGGAGGAGCTCTCTGATCTTGTATCCCAGGCAAGTATGACCCTAACCCTGAGTAGCATCCTGCCATTACCCAGAATGATACAACAGTACAAGGACAAAATGATTGACTTCCACAATTGGCTAAGCTTCTGGTGTCATTCTAAGGGGATCCAGTATTTGTCTGCCTGGGATGACATGATCGACAGTCCACGATGCTTTGCCAGAGATGGCCTGCACCTGTCGCCCTTAAGATTCCAGATACTGGCTAAGACTCCTGCCACCCCTATAGCGCCTTTTTTAGGCAAGGTTCAAATGACAAATTCACCACCATAACAGGTACAAGCAAGCAAAATCTGAGGGTAATGCTACTCAATGCTAGAAGTCTAAACCTCAAAATGCACTCACTCGAGGCACTCCTTAAAATGGAGAACATTGACATCTGTGCAGTGACAGAGACCTGGTTCAAAGCTCCAGAGAGCACCCCTGCATTACCAGGCTTCAATTCATACCACACCTTTCGGCCACCTATCCCAGAAAGAAGCACTAAAGGCGGAGGCATGTCCATATTCATTAAGGATATCCACACCTCCAGGCTAGTTGCACAGCATAATGCATCCGAGATTATCCAAGTGCAGCTAACTCTGGGCAAGACTGCAATCCAAATTGTAGCTTGCTATAGACCCCCCACCATGCCCCAGGATTCACACTCCTCATTTCTTGATACACTGGAAAGTATTAGGGTACAACCCAACACCCTAATAATGGGCGATTTCAACTACCCCACCATTAACTGGGAAAACTACTCGTGTACCAACTCTTTTGCTCAACGTTTTCTAGAATTCATAAATTCCAACGCCTTGGATCAACTTATTCACACCCCCACCAGGGGCAGCAGTATCCTAGACCTGGTCATTACCAACATGGGAAACTGGTGTTCCACACCAGAGGTCAATTCCTCGTTGGTCAGATCCGACCACAAGCTAATCAGCCTAGACATCCACATCCCACCCCCAGCCCTAATTAGGGAAACCATCGTAAAAAACTTCTCAAAAGCCAACTTCACACTTCTTAAGACAGAAGTGGCAAACTTCATGACACCCATGCAAACGGGGAATAGAGGTATGACTGCCGAATCCTACACAAATGCACTTTATAAGCACTTACACGAGTGCATGGATCATGCTATCCCTAATAGAACCAAGATGTTATCCTCCAAAAAAAAGGAAGCCAATCTGGTGGTCCTCTGTCATAAACAAACTCTACAACAGAAGAAAGAAACTGTTGCAAAAAAGAGTAAAATCCCATGACTGGAGGAACTCCCTGGTCAACCTCAGTAAGAAGCTGAGATCCCTCATAAAATCCTCCAAAGCTTGTTACGAAAACAAAATTGCCACTGACTCTAAAGACAACCACAAAGCATTCTATAGCTATGTCAAGAATCTAAATGGGAACACTCAGATCTGCTCTGAGTTACAGCATAATGGCACTAAATATACAGAACCAACTGATATTGCCAACATCCTAGCAGATAGGTTCAGTGCTAACTCCCCCCCCCCCTCACCCCCTAGAGGGCCCATCTCTATACCGGAAGAATGCAAAGTTCCTATAATCATGGCTGCACAGGTAAAAAACACACTCTCCAAAGCCAAGAACACAGCATCCATGGGACCTTATAGTATCCCAGGCTGCGTTCTACACGAACTACAGAATGAACTGGCACCCTACCTAAGTACCATGTTCAATCATAGCCTCACCTCAGGCTTTGTACTCACTGAATGGCGCACCGCGACAGTTATCCCACTCCACAAAGGGGGAGCCACGACGGACACCGGGAACTACCGCCCCATTAGCCTGACAAGCCTGGTCTGCAAGGCCATGGAACGTATCATCGTGGAACTCATAAACAAAGACATTGGTAATCTCCAAACTCTGGACCCTACTCAGTTTGGATTTGTAAAAGGCAGATCATGTCTCCTAAACCTGATTGACTTCTTTGAAGCAGTCACCAAAGCCATAGATGAGGGTAAAATGGTTCACACAGCTTATCTAGATCTCGCCAAGGCTTTCGACACCATCCCCCACTCTGGAATTATAGATAAACTCACTAAACTAGGTATAAATCCCTATGTCACAAGATGGGTTGCCAACTGGCTCACGGACAGAACCCACACTGTGAAAGTAGCTGATTCCAAATCCGACGTCAGACCAGTGACAAGTGGAGTACCACGGGGTTCAGTCCTGGGTCCTCTCCTGTTTGGTATCTACTTCTCTGAAGTGCAGGCCAACACAGAAGGTCTTTGGCTAACGAAGTTTGCAGATGACTGCAAACTAGGAGCCATAATCGAAACTCCTAACGATGTGGACAAACTACAAAAGGGCCTCACTGAGACAGATACCTGGTGTCAAAGCCATGGCTTGAAGCTCAATGCCAAAAAGTGTATCGTCATCCCCTTTGGTAAAAACTGTGTACCCATGAACTACCACATAGCTGGTAGTCTACTTAATGCCGAAAATGTGATGAGACCTTGGGACACAGGTGGACAGTAGTCTCTCCTTTGATAATCACATCGCCACAGTGGTCAGGAAATCCTTCTACGTGGCTCATCTCATCACAAAAGGATTCTCATCCAGAAAAAAAGAGGTCATTGTTCCCCTCTATTCATCACTCATTAGACACATTATAGAGTACAACGCCCCTTTTGGTATGTACCTCACAAGACATCTACAACAACTGGAAAGACCACAGAAATACCTCACAAAGAGGATTACTGGCCTCAAACAGATGCCGTATGCAGACAGTCTCAAAAAACGACAGCTTTACCCCATCGCATATCGCCTACTCAGGGGCGATCTCTGCCTAACATACAAAGCTATGTCAAACCCAGAGCTGTTGGACATGCTCCACTTAAAGAAATCCCAATCCCTCCGAGCTACACGCTCTAGGGACCTTAACCTTGTCACCACAATAAACAGAACATGCTGGAGGGATAGATTCCTGTCCCAGAGACTTCCCATACTCTGGAACAGACTACCTATCTATGTCAAACAGAGCTCCTCATTAGCACTCCAAGAAAAATCTTGATGATTGGATGGGAAATGGGAAATTCACCCCGGGGATCACTTCTGTGGCTCTGCTCGACAGAGGCACAGGAAAATAATTTTCTTGGGTGGCGAAAGCCAGGGTACATTTTTTGGCTAGGTTTGTATAGGCCCTAGGGCCGATAGCCTAGTACCTACCTATGAACCTAATAACAAAAAATAAAACACCAAGACAATATTCTATTCTCTAAATACTGGGATAGCCAAAGCAAGGAATTAACACCTGGCTAAAAAGTACCTACCTATGAACCTAATAACAAAAAATAAAACACCAAGACAATATTCTATTCTCTAAATACTGGGATAGCCAAAACAAGGAATTAACACCTGGCTAAAAACTGGAAGCAATTGACATAACAATAAAATTAACCCCTTTCAAAAAGTTGATATATACTCAGTTCATGATGAGCAATAACGCCTATCATACACCATTATTCCTGAGTAAAATTAACACAAATACTTCGCCTTTTTGCCCAACCTGCCCCAATTCAGTAGCAGATAGAATCCACATATTTTGGTCCTGTAAAAATGTGTACAAACTGTGGTGCTCCCTAAGAGCACAACTTGAGAAAATGGGATATATGAAGTCAACCCTATCCTGGGAAATGGCGATTTTGAATATATTTCCTAGTTCCTATAAGTATGAGATTAAACATATCACTGTGACACTATGTGCGCTACTCAAAACCTATATTACACTAAACTGGTTAGACAGATCCAAAACATCCTGGAAGGAATTTAAGTCAATGTCTATCAAATATGTTTTGGCAAGTAAACTAAAGACAACAAGCAAAAAGAAAATAAACTATTTCAAAAAATACTGGAATAACTTTATAGAAATTCTTAAATAATATTGTAGTTCTAACCTTTCTATTTCTTCTTCCACTTTTGGTCGTGTCTTTACTTTCCTCTCACCTAATATCCCCATTTCCTTTGGTGTGCTAACCCTGGTTCAGATACTTTTCATTTTAAGCCCTCATCTCCACTCTAACCCATGAAAGATCATAACAAAAGCCCTATTACCACACTCTTTAACCCTAGTGTCAGAAATAACCAATTTCTCTAAACTAACACCTCCTTACTTGGTGAAGACCAAGTGTATATAATGTATATAGTTAAAACAAATAGATTTTAGGTATACAGATACATATCCTTACATATGAGTACCAAATATGTGAAATTGCAAATATTTCCTTTCACTGTCCTATGTCAGACAATAAAACACTTGCATAGTGAAGATTAATTATATCTCTGGTAATTGTTAGCTGATTGTATATGATATCAAGCAAGTATTACTAATTGTATCCACTTTTTTCTTTATGATCTTATTTGTTTTGTGCGTCCCAAAATTGTATTTGTATTTGTATATTGTAAAAAATGCAATAAAAATCAGACTACAAAAAAAAAAAAAAAACAAAGGAATACCAGGCAGGATCAAGGACCATTCTACCAGGGCCTTGGCTTCATCTGTGGCTTTTTGGAAATGGTTGGATTCTAGAAGCTGTTACTTGGTCCTCTCTACTTTCTTTTACAAAACACTATAAGCTTGATTCCTTCTCTATGTCTAGATCAAGCTTTGTTAGGACTATTCTCCAGGGGCTCCTGGACCCCTCCCCTTCTACTTCCCAAAATTTGTAAGGTAAAGTAGTCTTTCAATATAGCTTAGGTTATTGAAGCAGTAATCAGTGTAATTTAAAACAGTTGTATAAGTAAATTTACCATAGTGGTAGATGTTCCAGTGGTCACTCTGTAGTAGTCATTCCGTCCCTCCCTCCATCCCTCTTATTTTTTGGTGTGTTGTTCATGCTAGGGTGTTGACTTTTTACTTTTTGTTTTTCCTAGCACTGACCTTTCAGGACATGGCTTCCCTCTCTCTGTTGGCATGAAAGCTGTAAAGGATTGGCAGCCAAACCTGTCTTTTTATTCAGCTCAGCTTGAGACGGCTAACACTTTGGGCTTGTGGAAGGTGCCCTGAAGTTTTGGAAGCTGTCCAGTCCTGTGCAGGCATGGATATTATCATTTGCAGGATAAAACCCATATAGCTTGGGCTACTGCATCAATAATTGTTAAAACAAACATCAATACTTTTCTTTAGAGATATTAAAAATGAGCTGGTGTTAGATACACATCTTATCTTAGGTGAGAATCATCAGAGTGGTTAGTAGATTTAGAACATGTAGGTATGTATATATGCGTGTGTGTATGTGACATATATATCTGTGTGTGTTTGTATATATGTATCTATATGCATGTGTGTGTGTGTGTGTGTGTGTGTGTGTGTGTGTGTGTGTGTGTATATATAAACACACACACATGCGTGCGCCAAAAGATCAAAAGTCAAAACATTTATTTTTTGCAGGGGCAAGCCTCCTGCACCATCCATCTGTGAGGGGCAGCCTACCACACCCCTTGCTTATTATATATACAAACTCCGAGATCACTGTACGGTGGGGAAAGAGTAATTTCCCATATCCCACTATGCACATTCTTGCATGAACTTTTACACCAGCAGAAACGATCGAATGAGTTTCAGTCACTTCTGCCTGTGTTAAATATGTTTGAGATTACGAACATTCGATTTATATGGAGTGTTTCCATATATCTATATGTTGTGTGTGTGTATATGTGTGTGTGTATATATGTATATATATATATATATATATATATATATATATATATATATATATAGGTGAGAATCACCAGAGTGGTTAGTAGATTTAGAACATGTATGTATGTATGTATGCATCCATGTGTGTATGTGACATAAATCTGTGTTTGTATATATGTATCTATACGTATACACGTGTACACACACACGCATCAGTATGTCTGTGTGTGTGTGTGTGTGTGTGTGTGTGTGTGTGTGTGTGTGTGTATGTATATATACATACATATATATATATATATATATATATATATATATATATATATATATATATATGTTTATGGTTAACTTAAGCTTTTACATTCTTTTATTTATTCCCATTCCATTTCTTTATTTAGCTGGGTGTTACTGAAGGGTAAGAAAGATTCCAGAAATATTGGTCACTATCGTCAGGTTGTAAGCCCATTTCTATCTACCCCTACTTTGTGTAGTTCTCTGTCGTGTGAAGTTCCTAATTTGTAGTCATTGGCAGTGTTTTGAACATTTGTATTGAATCACATCCTGACTTTTGACAGTACGCTAGCAGTTTATTTACTGCTTTCTCAATTTTCTTATTTCTTTTTTATTGAAAGTCGTGCCTTTAATTTGTACTTGTGTTTTATACATGTTCTCAGGATTCCTTTGTACCTCTTCCTTTTCTTGCATTAGACTAGGTAAGGAAGAACAGTGGCTACCAACAAAAGATATGTATTGAGTATCTGAATGAGTGTGGTTTGATTGCTTACTTACCTGATAGGAAGTATTTAGTATTTACTGATAAATAGGAGGATGGCAGTGGTTGTTTTGTATGGGCAGGTTTAGTATTGCATGTTGACTGCACAGTATTGGGTATGTGATACTGGGGAGTCACTCTATTTACAGAATTACTTATTGGTAGTTTAACTGTGAACTGCTGCTGTAATGTCGACTTTAGAACTGTTTTGTTGCTTGAAAACATTTTTTTTGTTTTGAAAAAGCAGTACATGAGTGTGTTTCACATTTTATAGTATGAATGTTTTAATAATCATGCAATGGACATGAATTTTTGATGCATGGTGATTTGTCCTGTGTGTTACTGAATTCTGTATTTATTAGCTTTGTATGTGCATTTTCCTTATTATTGTTCCCCTTGGTCAGCTGGACTTCATATTGAAAATTCACTTTGAAACAGACATCCTGTTTAACAGATTTAGCTTCATTTAACAAAATATTTTTATTTTCTTCCTGATATTATAGGTTAAATGCAAACTGTTTAAAAAAATGTGTCACAGCTCCCCTGCTTAACCCTGAGTATGTCATGCCAGTGAGGTATATATGATCAAGTGAATTAAATAACTTGTGTTTTGTACATAGTATGTACCTGCTAACAATTAATGTTGTTTTAAAGCCAAGTCAGAATCTTCTTACCTCTAATACTGTTCTGCTTACTGTCCTTTGCTCTTCTCTCCTGCCTTTATTTGTCCAGAGCTACCTAAAGTGGCAGAAGGTTGGTAAACAATTTTCTCTGTTGATATTAATTACTACCTATTATAACGTTGAAGTACTTATGTCATTCTGTGATTTAATATTAGGGGTCTTGAGGCTGTTATCTGTGCAGTACTGTTTTCCTTACCTGTTTTTAACAGTTTTGTGTCTGGTTAATACTGCAGAATGCTTCTTGCCATGTCTTGCTGAATTTTGTGCAAGAGTTCAGTAATTTCAGATGTCTTAGTTAACGTTTTTCTAATTTTTCTTTTAGGTTGATTCATGTGTTTGCATTTCTGTGCAGACGATGGTACCTTTGTCAGTACTAATGTTTTTCTTTGTGGTAGTTGTTTTCAGTGTGATGATTGTCTCTGTGTTACACACTGTTAACTTTATATAGGTCACAGCTAAGCTTCAGAAACATCAATTACTGTTTTTGAGAAACCTATGAAATTAAGTATCATGGTGACTGGCATATTGCAGAATTAACCATTTGTAAATAAAATAAATTTTATTTACATCTAGAATTGTAAATTGTGGGTAGAAAAACATGATGTTCACTTGAGTGTCACCATTTTGCATATTTTAATGGAACATTGTGACTAGATTCAGTCTGTTCACTTTTGTTAGCATAATTTCTGCGACTTTATGCTATTATTTTCAAACACTGAAAAACTATGCCTTTTGGATGAGATTGTGAAACACAGTGAAAATGTTAAAATTCTAGTAAAATACAGAGAATATTAAAAAGAAGCTGGTTAACATTGTCAACCAAATGCTTAGCTATTAACAGAGAAATATTTTTAAAAGTATTTTGATATAGAGGTGCTGTTTTGTGTTACATTTTCCTTTGTTTAGGATTTGTCATTTTTTTTTGCTTTATTTTTATTGTACTTTGCAAAATTGGAATGGAAGTTTTTCTTCTTCCTTGATAATAACTGCCCCATCTACCATTGATGGGTCAGAGACCATCTATTCAGTACTTGCTGACTTAGTATTATTGCTGTATTAAGACTTGCAATTTACCATGTAAGGCTCATTGAAGTGGTCAGTTATTGAAGGTGCAATGTTTCATTTGTTTATTACTTGCATTCTGGCACCAATGTAGTGATTTACATTCTTAAACTCCCATTTCCCATCATTTGTACATTATGTTCTTTTCTTTGGTGACAAATTTCCTTACATTGGAATAACAGGTAGTTTATTTTGTGGCACTTTTTCAGTGTGCATTATTTCACATATAAGCACCTGCAGTCTGAGATTTAGATTCCTATACTGCCATTACTTTTGCTCATGCAGCTTTCTTTGTTACTTAAAGTAAGTGCAGCTCATATTTAACCCTTTAAGTCCCAAGTCCCAAGTGCCAAGTAAGTTTGACGTCATTACACAATATGCTGCTTCAGGTGCAGAATGTTCTCAGCTACTGACTGTAAAAAGATTGACTTAAGATATCTGTGCATTTGCAGCTTTATCAGTTGGTGGTATTTATATCATGTCATATGGTAAGATTTGTATTCTACTGTTTAATTTTGAAATGCTTTAGGTTGTTGTTATGACTTTACAAAACTGAAATTTTGTGTTTTTTCCCATAGGTGGCCACAATATAGTAAATGTGCATCTGCTTGTTGTTGCCATATCTGCAGCATGTTCATTGATACATTTGTACATTCATAGGTTTAGTGAACAAGATCAAGGCCTATTGGCTACTAAGGAGCTTGATGTCTTGGACCCTTAATGGAACTTGCTGGGTGCCCATGTAGTCTTCAGGTTTATTTTTGAAGATATGAACAAATGATGTAAATCTAGTTAAGAATGGGGATTATTCCATAGGAGTGGAATTCTTTGAGATATGAAGTCAAGTTTTATGGTCAGTTGATAATGACGTTTTTATTGTGGCTGTGTATTTTCATGTGTTCAGGTCACAGGATGGTATTCTAAATAAAGTGTTTCAAAAGGTTAGTGGTCCTGTAATAAAAAATACTTAGTACATCAGACATAGATTTCCTCTAAGAAAGTGATACGATAAAGAGATGAGAAACAGTTGCTGGAATCTTTGGGTATAAGATAAGTCTTGCATCTCTTCAACCCTTTTTGTGAGGAATCTTTCCACCTTGTCCAGTGGAACTAGAGGGCTTGTGATTAGGCTATAGAACAGAGTGCAGAATTTTCAAATTGGTGAGATAAGAGCTATACTTCTTTACTATGCATCTCATCTCCACAGGGAGCAAGTGAGGCAACTTTTCATGCTTTGCGGGTAGTAGAGGTTGTGATTATCAAATGAAAGGGCATAATCTTCATGCACTCCAAGGTCTTTTATTATTTAGTCAGCATTTAGCTGTTGTCCATCAGTAGTGTATAAAGTTGTGGGGCTGGAGGTGAAGGTTTGCAAAATGACTGAATATTGCATTTTTTGAGAATGATGACAAGATAATTTCTACTGCATTCTTCATGTGTAAAGTTAAGTGTTGTTTGAAGGGAGGTGATATCGGGAAGGTTAAGGATAGTGCTTTAAAAGTGTGCAGCCATCGGCATATTTGGTGGATTAGACACTGATGTCAATTTTGACATCTGAGAAAAAGATGCGAAAAAGAGTAGCCCCAGGACAGAGCCACTCCTGTAGTGACCAGGGATGGTGAGGATAGGAATCCTCCTATTCTTACTTGTGCAGCCAGTTGTAGACCCAACTTATTATGGCATCCATGAGTTCATGTACCGATCATAAGACTGTCTTAGATGCTGTAACTTTCCCACATCTGTAACTGAACCTACATGCTTTAATAGGTACCAAAGCTTTAGCGGTTGCAAGCTGAAATGTTTACCTTTCAAACAGACTTCATACACCTTTCAGGATTGAATTCCTACAATGTTCATCGTGTTTCACTGTTGCAGTCATTACACTTGGGTTATCCTGCTGGCAGGCTACCCGCAGTCGGCCCGAATTCCAAAGTCCTGGCCCGGCGTCGGTTGCTGTCCCCTGTTCCCTGACGTCATTGCGCCAGGGGTATATAAGATGCTGCCAACGCCATTTTCTTCCATCTTTCTTGCCGCGCGGTGCCGAAGCAAAAGCAGTTCACAAGTGCCGGTCGGCCGACTCCTGAGATTTTCGAAATTGAATTTCAGATCCAAAGTCTTCAATAAAGCTAAGTACCCCATTGGGGAAACTTTTTCTTGCTCCAGACCGATGTCAATAAAACTTAACAATTGTATTTCTTGTGGGAACCAAATACCTCATAGGGATTTTCACTCTTACTGTATTCCTTGCCTAGGCCCTGACCACGACGTTGCTAGTTATCGGTTTTGTGCTAGATTCAACCAACGCACTATTAAGCGTCAGTTTGATTTTGCTTTACATTACTTTGGCCAAAGGTTTAACTACATAATGCCGTCGGAACAACTGACGACCGGAATTCATAAAAAACGCAAAGACAAAGAAAAGGACAGGCATCCGAGGTCCAAAACCGACGACGAAGCCTCTTCTAGGCCAGTCGCCGGTTCGCCAGTTTTCAGTGAGGCGCTTTCGCAGCCCCTGACACCTACTACCTCAGAGTCATAGGCCGCCTCCGACTCCCACGTGGAGACACCTAGGCCTCTGGAAACTCAAGGTATTGGGCCTACGGAAACTATTCCCTCAGATGGGTCCGGAGCCGCTGAGCAGGCATCGGCTTCCGAGGGTGTTTTCAGACCTACACAGCTTACTATCAAGTCCACTTCAGCAGCCAAGGCAAAGTCTAAAACACCACTAAAGACAAAGAAACAAGTACAGCATTCTCCTGGACAGTCATCCATGCCAAAAAAACAGATGCTTAAAATGGCCGAGGACCTAATTACTTTGATCAGGGGTACCCATCCCCCTCCTGATAAAAGGCCTAGGCAAGACACTGACTATGACTCTTCTGACCAGGTCTCTATTTCCTCTGATTTCTCTTCAGAACAGAGATATTCTCTTCCTCCCTATGAGGACTCTGATGCTGAAGAATCTATCCTTTCAGCCTCTCCTCCTGAGGATTACTCTTTTGGGGAAACCTTGCACACCATGAGGGAGTATTTCCATTGGGAGAGCCAGGATTATTTAGAATCCAAGAAAAGGCTCAGAGACTTTTTTTACTGCCTCAGCACAGGCCCCTTGCTACCCCCCCCTGTATTAGATATTGTTGATGATGTTTTTTCAGAATCCAGTTTGTCGCCTGATTCTTTACCCCCTGCACCAGTCAAGCCAGATAGGTACTACAGGGTCCCAGACTCTCGTAAATTTCTTTATAAAAACCCTGCTGCTGACCCAGAAACAATTTCTCAGGGTCCCAAAGGGGTCAAGGCTTCCACTGCAAAAAAAACTGTTCCCTCTGATAGGGATTCTAGGGCACTGGATAGATGGGGGGAAAAAGTTTACACTTCTGCTACTTTAGCTGTTAGGGCTTTAAATTGCCAGTTTCACATGCTTAAATATCAGCAATACCTAATGTCTTTGCTTAAACAGAAAATGCCTACAAGCTCAGAAAGTCCTGACAATAAGGAAATGCAGGATTTATTGCATGCAGCTGAACAAGTGGGAAAGCATACTCTGCAATGTGGTTTTGATTCATTAGAGGCTTCTTGCAGAGCCGCAGTTACAGGTTCTGTCATTCGAAGGCATGCTTGGTTAAAAGAACAAAGTTTACCTGATCATGTTAAAGCAAAATTATTGGATGCTGCATTACAGCATGATTGTTTGGTGTTAAGGCAGAAGAGGTGTTAAAGAAAATGGAGGGTAAAGCAAAATCAATGCAGACAGTAAAGGATTTCTTACAGGTTCAGCCACCTAGATTTAGCAGGAACTGGCCTTCTAAAAATTGGTCCTTTCCAGTGTCAGACAGACCAAAAAGAGGCAGATACAGACGCCCAAGAGGCAGATCTCAGCCCCAAGGCTCATACAGACCTAAACAATGGGGTGCTTCAGCCCCCAAAGGCGGAGAAGACAAATCACAACCTTATAGGAAACAGTCCCAATGACTTCCCTCTACAAATGCCAAGCACTTACCTTTTGGCAGCTCCCTTAGGGGGAAAACTAGCACTTTTCTCACAAAATTGGCGCAGGATCACCCAGGACAAATGGGTACTGAATATTGTTTCTCAGGGTTACAAGTTCCACTTTCACACCCTACCAAGGCCAAAAGGTATGCCAGACCTGCCACAAAATCAGTGGGCAGAGGCACAAAAAAGATTTCTGCTCTCATGGACATGAGAACTATTCAAAAAGTACCACAGCAAGAACAGGGGCAAGGATTTTACTCAAGACCTTTCTTGGTACCCAGAAAGGACAAAGCATGGAGACCAATACTGGACCTGTCAATCCTAAATACTTTCCTGGATATTCCAAAATTCAAAATGTTGACACTGCAGCAACTTCTACCCATGCTGAGCAAGAAGGCTTGGCTAGTTACTTTGGACCTAAAAGAGGCATACCTGCATGTCCCAATTAGACAATCTTGCAGAAGATACCTCAGATTCATAGCTGGCTCAATGCATTACCAATTCTCTGCACTGCCCTTTGGCTTACCTACTGCGCCCAGGGTCTTCACAAAATGCCTGGCACCAGTAATTGCATTTTGCAGACAAAAAGAAATACAAATATATCCCTACTTGGATGACTGCCTTATTCAAGCAGAGAGCAAGGACATTCTACTAAAGCATCTGGCGTTTGTAGAAAGATTACTAATTTGCCTAGGGTACACAGTAAACGAAAAGAAATCAAAACTAGTGCCCTCTCAAAAGATAATATTCCTGGGTGCAAGCTTAAATACAACTGCCCAGATGGCTTATCTCATGCCAGACAAGCAAAGGCAACTGACTCATTACTTTCAAATGATGGCAACAAAGACCCAGCTACCTGCAAGAAAAATTCTGCAGGCTTTGGGCTTCATGGCATCCTGCATCCTGCTTATTCCATATGCAAGACTGCATATGAGGAAGCTACAATGGTATCTAAAATGTGTTTGGACTCAACATTGCCACAGCCTTGAAACAATAATAACTCTTATTCCCTGCCTGCAACAGGAGTTTCGATGGTGGGCACTGGCCTGTCACCACAACAAGGGACAGCCTTTCACTTTACCCACAGTCAGGCAGACACCAACAACAAATGCCTCAGATTATGCCTGTGGGGGCACACATGGCAGGAAAATGTATTCAGGGCACGTGACCCATGGACTATAAATGCATCTTCACATCAATCAAAAAGAGATACTAGCTGTACAGAATGCCCTGACAGCCTTCAAGGATCTACTACATCCAGGACAACTATTACTAAAGACGGACAATACTACAGTTATGTGGTACATAAACAAGCAAGGGGACACACATTCCTACCCCCTCTGCAGGCAAGCCATGACTTTGTGGAACACAGCACTGACCTACCAAGTACATCTACAGGCACAATTCCTGCCAGGAAAGAAAAATACTCTGGCAGACGAACTAAGCAGAAACCTCATGGACCCTCACGAGTGGAAACTAAATCCACAGGTCTTCAGCATGATAACAAGGAAATGGGGATGCCCAGACATAGATCTTTTTGCCTCCCCTCACAACTGCCAGCTACAGAGATTCTGCACAAGGACTTATCACTCACAAGCATGGAAAGTGGATGCTCTATCATTCAGCTGGAAAACCCTAACAGTTTATGCCTTTCCACCACTGCCTCTCCTTCCCAAGGTGCTCCTAAAAGTCAGACAAGAGAAGCCAAAAATGATTCTGATTGCCCCAGACTGGCCACACCAGCACTGGTACCCAATCCTAAAGAGCTTGTCTCAAGGCCCAGCGTGGACTTTACCTCAAATTCCTTATCTTCTTACTCAACAAAACAATCAGATCCTGCACAGCCAACTCAGGACCTTAAATCTGGCTGCATGGCGGATAATATAGCCACTCAGAACACATCTCTCTCTAAAGCTGTTATGGATGTCATTTTGGAAGCCAGAAGGCCCAGCACCAGGAAATCTTATGCAGAAAAATGGAAGAGATTCTGTGCTTGGAACCAGGCACAAGGACTTGAACCACTTGTTCCAAATATTCCTCAGATTTTACAATACCTAACTGAGATGCTGGACAAAGGCCTGTCCTTCTCATCAATTAAGATCCATGCCTCTGCCATTTCAGCTCATTACAATACGGGACCTCCTATTTTCTTTCATCCACTGCTAAGACGGTACCTTTGAGGGGCAAAAAACATAAGACCCCCAAGGAGAGCACCAATACCTACATGGGACCTCAACTTTGTCTTAGAAAAGCTCACACTGCTTCCTTTTGAGCCAGCCAATACAGCTGATATAAAATTCCTACCATGGAAAACTGCTCTGCTCCTAGCAATAACTTCAGCAAGAAGAGTCTCAGAGTTACAGGCATTAATGGCAGTGGAAGCTTTTATCATTTTTCATCCGGACAGGATTTCTCTTAGGACAAACCCAACATTTATGCCAAAGGTAGTAACCAGTGTGGCTCTTAACCAAACCATTCATTTACCAACATTTTATCCAAATCCCCAGAATAAAGGGGAGAGACTTCTGCACTCTTTGGACATACACAGGCAGCTACGCTTCTACTTGGACAAAACAAAAGCTTTCAGAAAAACTGAGCAACTGTTTGTAGCATATGCTGCAGGATCACAAGGAAAGGCTATCTCAAAGCAGACTATTTCAAAATGGATAGGACACTGTATTAGTTTCTGCTATGCGCAGCATGGCAAGTCAGTGCATAAAAATATTAGGCCACATTCTACCAGGGCAGCAGCCACTTCAGCAGCCTTTCTCAGAGGAGTACCAACCAAGGAAATTTTGGAGGCTGCAACTTGGAGTTCAGTGCACACGTTTACAAAGCATTATCACTTACGTCTTTACTCTAAATCCAGAGCAGGCTTTGCCACTACAGTTCTGCAGGGCCTCATAGCCACTCCTAATCCTGTTTAGACCCAGCCGCCCTACCTCAGCTTTGGGATTCAACCCAAGTGTAATGACTGCAACAGTGAAACACGATGAACATAGTACAGTTGTGTACCTACCATAAATGTAGATGTTCAAGTGTATTCACTGTTGCAGTCCAGATTACCCACCCTGCATCCCCCTTTCTTTGCTGGGACTTATCTATACTTCTCTATCCTATAACAACCTATGTGGTGTATTTGCTTGTAGATGAAGGTATTTATTTTAGTGCATGTTTTTTATAAGCGATGTTTTTAGCCTACCTTTTTGGGGGCACCTGACATCTGGGGCAAGAAAAACTGAAGAAAATGGCATCGGCTGCATCTTATATACCCCTGGCGCACTGACGTCAGGGAAGAGGTGACAGCAACCGACTCCGGACCAGGACTTTGGAATTCAGGCCGACTGCAGGTAGCCGACTGCAGGTAGCCTGCCAGCAGGATAACCCAAGTGTAATGACTGCAACAGTGATTACACTCGAACATCTACATTTATGGTAGGTACACAACTGTACTTTATGTTGTTGGCACTAGCTAGAAAACCTTATCCATTTGCTAATATATGATTTTTTTCTAGTTGCAGGCATTCTTGCGTCCATTAGTACCTGCTGCACATCTCCAGTAAGCAAGGACCTAAAATTTATTAAGACCCTGTTATCCGGGCAGTCATTTGAAGTTGTTTGATGTCACATTGTATTAAACACCCCTGTTCTTGTGTGAGAAGATCCATTCTGTGAGGAAGCTTGTGGTTTGTCCCCGGCCATTTCCAAAAGAAGGGAGAACCACAGTTGCCTGTGTCAGAAGGGAGTCATCACAGTGACACCAGTAGTCCCATCTATCAGCGGCACCATCACAGCTATACAAAGATCTCCCCCACAGCTATTTTGGTACAACTTACCAACTACTCAGCACAAAAACTCCTAGTCTCCCCATATAGCAAGCCTCCTCTCATACCATGCACATCTACTTCCCATAAAAACTAGTGAACTTATTCTCTTATCTAATCACTCTATCACAATGTGGTGACATCCACCCTAACCCTGGTCCAAATACTAATCAAACCCAAAAAACAAATCCAAAAAACCTAAATATCATGACCATTAACATAAGAAGCCTGTGCAACAAAGTACACCACCCACATGCATGGATAAATCAAGACAACCCTGACATGCTAGCCCTTACTGAAACATGGCTAAAGCCAAACATTCAAGACTCTGAATTGTTACCTCCTAACTACAACATAAGCTAGATTAGACAGAAAACAAAAAAGAGGTGGAGGCATAGCACTTCTATAGCCCAACAACCTCAGTATCACACCATTTTCTAACAATGTCCATACTTTTTCCGCTGCAGAATTACTAACATCCTTTTTAAAACTCAGTAACACCAAGCAAATCTGCATCATTATTTTCTGTATTCCCCCAGGTCAAAATGCCCTTATCTTAGAAGACATTCTAACCTGGACCACCCAAACAATAAAACATGAGACAATCATTGTGGGAGACATTAACATAGACCGGTTCTCTCTCACATCCCATCTACCAACTAATAGCATCAACCTATTAGGTTTTTCTCAACTCATTACCTGTCCTACTAGATACAACAAACAATACACTCAGCAATCTTCCTTAGACTGGATCCTGGTCTCCCATCCCACCAACTTTACCTCTGCTAGCACACACGCAAACTCCCTAAGTGACCACCTACCTTTGCCATCCAAGCTAACACTCACTTTCCTAAAAACACCCTTAAACCTGCCTGTAACCTTACTAACTTCTCCAAAGACAAGTTCAATTAACTTACTTTGTAAAATAAACTGGTCTCCACTAACTCCCCTTAGATGAAGTGATATACTACTCCAACAGCAGTTTCCTGTAATTACCTGACACCTTAGCACCAGTTCGCAATAATAGAATCGCGAAGAATCCTGTCCCCTGGTTAACCAAGGAGTATAAACAACAATGAAAAAAAGAGATGTAGTCTGGGTTCTGTGGAAGCAAAGTAAAATACAACTAGATCTAATACAGTTTAAAGTACTATATAACCAAGTAACAAAACAGGTTATCAAAGATAAACAGTCTTACTTCACTAACCTACAGCAAGATCACAGAACTAATCCCAAAATGTTTTGGTCCTTAATCTCAACCTTATTGCACCCAAGCACTAAAAAAGGGCCCATTATTTCTCTCAGCACCCCTCCCCCTCAAATTGCCAAAGAGTTTAACAATTATTTCATTAAATCCATAGTTGATCTGTTTTTCCTTCCTCCTACCCGCCAGAATTCAGATTAGTTGTTCCTTATTCTCCCCGGTCAAAAGCAGTTTCTCATATTAAATACTTTGCTGTGGTTGGTATTCTCGTCTCTGCAGGTTTTTGGTCCAGGATTGTTTCTGGGCTCTCTGGAAATCAATTTTATATCATCCTCCTCTAATACAAACGTATATTTGTGGTCTTTAGTGTTTTGGATACTAACCTTAAGCCAAAGTCTTTACTTCATCAAATCTGTCAACAGTTTACTAGCTTGGTGTCATGTCAGAAGGATGAAGTTATATCTCTTTGCAGAAAAGTGACTACATTTGTGAATGAATGTTTCTGCACTTTCTTTTGGCAGTCTCTCCTGATTGAGGCAAGTGCTGCCCCAATACCTTGAACCACAACAGTTGTGCCTTGCTGAATCACAGACTAAGGAAAAACATTGTAGTGGTTGTGACGACCCGCCCCATTTTATCCCAGACCGGCGGTAAAGGAGCCTAATTTCCACCACTGACACCAGTGAGAGGCAGTCACTAAACACAGGAGTAATGGATTTATATAGTATGTCAAATGCAACTCTCTGCATTCAGTACAATTTCCTCCAAAAGCACAAAGGGAGCATGCTCCCCTGGGATTAGATTTTCTGTCTCTCCAGATCCCAAACAAGACCCACCTTGGAGCACTGTGTCCCAGTTCCAAGTATCTGCACACACACACTTGAATGCCTGATTTTTTCACACAATTGCACATACACACTTAGGAAAGGCTGACATAGATTCACCATCTGTGTCCCCTTTCTCCAGATTGCAGGTTAGCTGCCACCAGCTAAATATTTTAAGACTGTTACAAGGGGTAACCAATTACAGTAAACTCTGAGTTAACCAGAACTCAAGCAACCAGCAAAATATAAGAAAAACAGTACAATTTTCATGTGTTGCACTTTGTCCCCCCCCCCCCCCCACAGAAACATACCTTGCGTTTTTAGAGTTTGAGTTTTAAAAAGGAATATAGGAATACATTTCCTCTCGCCCCAACCTGAGAACAAGTCAAACCAAAAACTAGTATAGGGTACAGTATTAGGCCTATTTTTAAGAGTAACTCTCAAGCAACCAGAAACTACAGTTATCCTGCATCTACCAATTTCCATGGGTGCCGGTTAACTGAGAGTTTATTATTTACTGTGTCAAATTAGTACTGATGTGAATGGTAGAGTGTAACCAAAGCAGTAAGGTTTTTTGGAGTGGCCACAAGTAACACTGAAATAAGCACAGGTACTCTCAAGATATTAAAAATATTCACTAAAAGACCAGCCATAATGAAAAAGGTATACACATTTTTAATAATGGATAATAAAAATAGAAAACAGGAAAGTACTTAATATTTAATTACAATAGACATTAGAATTTAATTACAATAGACATCAGAGTTTTCAGTCACTGGAAATATAAAATAGCACAGTTGGATAGAATCTCACGTGCAGAAAAAGAAATACTACTAAACTAATCCCGTGGTATTTATCCTAACTAAACTAAAGAGAAACTGTTCTTAGTAAACTCACTTAATATCACAAGGCAAGATGTACTGCATAGATGCTAATTTCCACAAGGCAAGATGAGATACTCCACACACTGGACTGTACAACTAACAACTGCTAGCAAATGAGCTGTGATAACTGATGTAGATCTTTTATGTCAGATTCAAAAGAAAAACAAAAACAAACTGCTGCTGCCAGAGTTCTGTCCTTCAGCTGGTTACGGAATGACATCACATCTATTCACCTGACTCTGGCACGGTTCACATTCAGAACTCTGTTAAGATTCTGTTGCAGAATGTTTAACATAACCAACTTTTACAAATAAATTTTTAGTACAAACATCTGTACAAGTCAATGTGGCAAACAAATGACATAAGGTTATTTATAAAACTTCACCAGCCATGCTGGCATATGCCACACATATACGTTTCACCTCTTCTGGTACAGCTGGCAACACCACACAACATCATACTGGTTATGTTTAATCTTGGGGGGGTGACTGCAATTCGATATATTGTCTGTTAGGATGACGTAATCCCATTTTCTGCTTCCTTCGAAGGGACAAATTATTTACGATAAGCTGGAAAATGTTTTTATGTATGACTTTCCCCAGTCTCTTTGATTCTTCATCTTCTGATGAAGTTTTGTGTGAGTACATATAGAGATCCAAATAACTCAGTGGAAGTCTTAGAAATCTGGTTTCAGACCTGTTCACCCTGTGTGCTCTGGATCTTGTCTCAGATTGCACTAAGAAGCACCTACTCTGTGGAGCAGGGACTGTCTGTGTTTCAGTATCTGGTTACTCCATTAAAATCTATTTACTAGTAAATCTCCTCCTGGTGTTCATTAGCATTGTAAGCTGGCAGGAATTTTTTCTGCTAGGGCTATCTGTAGGGTCAGGTCAGAAAAAAATGTTGTGTTTGAGACCACTTTCCCTTCCACCCTCCAACTAGTGCCTTTACAATTAATTTACTTTTTTCATTTTGATTTCATCTGTTATAATGTTAAGGTCCATACTTTGTCCCTTTTGGCCTGTAGTGGCCTGGTGGAAGCAAGGTTCCTTGCTCATCAAGGGAGAGTTAATCATTTGCCGAAATGGATTATCCATCTTTGCCCTTCAGTCAAAAGTCTCTTTCTTATTAATTTTTGATGAGTGGCAAGCTTTCATATTGACTTTTCAAGTAAGCTGTTTTAGAAAAACTTAAATAAATAAATTTGTGTTGTGGAAAAAATGACACACTATTTACTTCTACTCAAAAAGAATTTCAGAGTCCCAGCTTCTTGTATGCAAAGAACCCTATAATTTTCATGAGGTTGAGCTTCATCACTCTGTACAATTTTTTTCCTGAATGCCCAGAGCAGCTAGAATGCAGACTACATACCCTTAACATGTATTACCCAGTATTAGTTTTAGTTGCCATGTCCATGAGCTATAAAAGACTTGTGAGCTCTTTGTTTCCTGTGTATTGGGAGATGGCAATGCAACCCCTTTCTATGAGGCTGACTCACTGTACTATCTTCTGACATCAACACGTTTCTTAGTACTTTAAAAGAGATGGTTGTGTCAATGACTAGTGACTCTGTCTGGTTTGTTCTTTATTAATGTTTCTGAGTCACATTTGTGCAAAGGTAGCATGGTAACCCGTGTACATGTTTTCTACAAATTACTTCCTGGATCTATATTTCAGGCTGAAAGCTTCCTTTGAGAAGCATAATTTAATGGTATTTTGTCCTAATTTTCATTTTGGACTTGTTAGTGTCATTCTGTACTTTGGGTATTATCTAGGATTATTTCCGGTTGTCTTCTCAAGGCCAAGAGCATCTCAAAGTAGGGTATTGCTGATACCTGAATGCATGACACACACATTGATTTTCAAGAAGGCCTTCTACACTGAAGTTTGCTTCCTACTCTGTCACCTCATTTTTGCATTACCTTGTTCCTCTTTATGGTAATTTAGGAGATTGGAAGCCAGATTAGTAAATTTACCTATATTTATTTGTTTTAGTGATTGGTCTGGATTCTGTTTTCTCCTACAAGTGATACCCAGTCTGATGAAAATCTAAAACTGATGACCACTGGATGCCAAGACAATAATGTGAGCAAGAGTTGTAAAATTCTTATCAATGTGGATCATGAAAAGCAGTGAAAGAGCCCTGTGAGACAGTATAGAAAGACTATCCTAAGTATCTCCACACTGCAGAACTTTCATGAATATGAGTCAACATGATAAGTACTGTCTTACTGGTACAAGTCCTGGGAGTAATACAACCCAAGGTGGATGACTCGAATCTTTATTTTTAACTCTTGTGGCATAAAAGTATAAAAGAACTCTACTCATGCTTGACATACTCCATCTGTTTGTTCATGTACTGCAGTCAGTATGATATTTCTATAGTCTTAATCGGGAGTATCACCACTTTAGGAATGTACACATCCTGATTAAAGGTTTAAAAGAAAGTGTAAGACCACTTTAAACTTTAAACAAAACCTCTGGGCACTTTTAGTATTTCAGGTAGTCACAATCTTGTCAAGGGGAGCACTGAGCTGAGTATGTCCAGTTTCCTGGTTGCCTCCAAACACTCTGAAGTACGGTGCTTGCTAGTACCTTGGGTACTAAGACAAAAATCAAAAATGGAAGTAGAGCAATTATTGGGTAAAATCTGAGTTCCAACAATAAATAGTACTGAACTTGCATTATTGGGATTTTACCCAATAATTCTTCTACTTCCATTTTTGATTTTTGTCTTAGTACCCAAGGTACTAGCAATTACCATACTTCAGGGTGTTTGGAGGCAACCAGGAAACTGAACATTCTCCTCTCTGTGCTCCCCTTGACAAGTTCTTTTTTTCATTTGACCGGGGTCCTAACTCCCAAGGGGCAAGGATTTTACCTCGATTGCTGAGCACAGGACACCCGTCAGAAAGCAACCTAACCGAGAGGAGAGTTATCTCGATTCAGTTTTCCATAAAATGGACGGCTTGTGACATCGGCAGTGTAGCCGAGACCTTGCGTTCTGACAATTATTCCACTTCTAATCCATCTGTTCAGAGGTTCCTAATTTTTTTACCAAACTGTTTCACTGAAATATGTAAAGCTTCTCTGAGGTTATGCAATGGTGAAACTCCTGCATGGACTGTGTTTGTGTGTGTGTGTGGGGGGGGGGGGGGGCTTGACAAAACTGTTAAATTGTGTTTTTGCAATCGTGTCAGTGAAACAATATGGAAATGAAAAGGGCATCTCCATGCATAACTATTCTGCATAAACCTTTTTTCCTCCTGGTAATGTGTACTCTATCATTATATTTCCAAGGCTCCATAGAGATCTATCCAATGAAAAAGGTTAGTTCAGTAACTATGGAAAAACAGAGTTCTGGTAACAGTTATTACAGTGCAGGCTCTCTGTTCTGTGATCAGTCCTTTAGAACCTGTGTTATAGGGTATGTATTTTCAGCAGTGACACTTCCAGACTTAAGTTTATATGCAACACATTTAAACCAAAAAACATGCTTGGACTGTTAATACTTTCCAGACGTACCTCTGTGATAATGTTCTCGATTTGAAAACAGGAGTGTAGCTTTTAAGCCCTTCTTCTGCTTTGCTATTAGGTGCTGTTTGTATAGTGAGAGCAGGCAGCTTCACTCTTGTGTAGCATTATAATAAGGAAATGCCTTAGGTTTTACCTCACGTACATAAAGTTATTGAATATTTGGAGTTGGACCTTGAGTTAAGGTTTCCCTGTCTTGACATTACGCGTTTGAGATAAGAGTTATACATTTTGTATAACAACCCCCATATCTTCCCTTTCACAGACATTTGATAGGCAGTGGAGAAAGAGGCCAGGTTTATTCATAGGGCAGTTTATGGCTGAAGTGAACTTCATTTCCATTTTTGAAGCTCATTGGACATCCTGCTTCCTGTTTTTATTTTTCACACTGGTTTCTCCTTGGCTGATGTACCTGTATTAAACTTCAGGTGTGATTTATCACTCTGCCAACTAATCTTCTGAAAGTGATACCAAGATACTATGTGAATGCTTTGTAACAGGTGCACCAGCTGGCAAGAAAGGCAATAATTTCCCTGATTAAAATAAGGTTTTCATATACGTTGTACTTACGTCACAGCTGTCTTCAGTGCCTGCACTTACTTCAGTCACAGTTCTCTTCAGTACCTACACTGACTTTTTAACATTAGTTTGAATAATTCTTTAATGCAGGTTTACATGTCTTCTTTTTCAGATTTCTGTCAATAGATTTAACATTTTTACTGCTGACACAATATTGTTTAATCAGCAGTGAGTGTTTCCATAAAAATGCTGTACTTTCACCCTTCTGTGATTTTGTTTTCTCTCTAAGCTATCCAGTATGGTGTGCATCATATGGGCATCTTAACATATTTCTTTTCTTGTACACTATTCTTTAATTGCAAGGAATCTCATAGCTTCAGGTTTTTTACTCTAAATTGCTTCTTGCTGTGATTACATAATTGACTTTGTCTCTACACCTTGCTGTGATTTTTTTGATGGAACTAGGCAACAAAAAGAAAAAAAAAATATTTGCATCCTAGATGTTCACAGACTGCTCAGGAATTGCCATCTAGAGTTTGTGTCCCTGGATGAAACACTATGGTTTGTTTCCTTTGCAAAACTGGGGAGTTCCCACAGTTTCCAAACAGTGTCTGCTAGAATGGCTAACTGCATCTTTTGCTGTAAAAGAGTGGAAAGTCCTTTATCAGAGCTGTGCTTTTGCATTCCACTGTTATAGGGCTTGCTCAGAATTATGCCAGCTATTGAAATGCATGCTTTGTGACTCGATAATCTGTCCACATCTTTACTCAGATGCCGCAGTGTGTGGGGCCTGCAGCAACAGAGAGAATCTTTTCGCAGTACTGTGCTTCAGAACATTTTATTAATTGAATGAATAACATAATAGCCCCACTGTGCTTACCAGGCAAGTATTCCTGTTTTCTCAAGAATCTTGGAAGGCAAACCGATTTAAGTACAAAGGAAACACACACACACACACACACACACACACACACACACACACACACACACACACACACACACACACACACACACACACAGACACACACACACACTATTAAAAACTGACCTACTAAAAATAATTTAATCAAATTCAAAGGTTAAGGAAATTTGCAGATTAAAAGTACAAGCTAGCTGAACTTAGAATAAGTGCATAAAAAAGCAGTGCAATGTTAGCATTTAGATCATTATTTTTTACATGGTTATACTCACTGTGCAAGAAGGGAAGGAAACCATGTTAGGTTAATCACAGTGACAGAATGGGTTGAAACACGAACTAGAACAGGGAAGTATAAAGTGTGTGTGTATGTATGTATATATGTATATATAAAACAATATTTATAGCTCAGTTAGTGTAGCAGTGTGGAAAAGGAAGAGGAATAAGATTAAATCATAAATATGGTGGAAAGTAATACTGAGAACAGAAAAATCAGAAGTCCAGAATTAGTTATTTTCTCTTTTGAATACTAAAGGCTATACATATTTTAAGACAGTATGGCTAAGCAGGGCATGAAAACAAAGAATTGTAAAAGCAGACAGAGTAAACTTGTCTTGGCATCAGTCAGTAACTATCCTTCATTCTTAACCAGGAGACATTGTAGAGCCAGGTTACATATGAAGTACCACAGTTTAAGTAACTTCAGCCTTGGTCATTCAAAAACAATTTCAGTGATTTTTAGAATGTATAGTAGCATAAACTAATAAACCAGAATTACAGCAAAGCATACAGTCAAGTCATTTGCATGGCTGTAAACAGTGCAGCTAAACTGTTTTGATTAATAAGGAATATGTTTCACCAGAAGTAAGACTAAAAGAAATAAACTAATGAAACCGCTACAAAAATCTAGAAGAAATGCAACATAATTAAGAATGTAATATCAGTAAATAGTTTTACAAATTACAGTTGTGTGTGTATTTGCTGTTAACAGTAAAGCATCAGAAAAGTCTCTTCATTGATTTTAAGATATGACTTGACACTTGTACTGCTAATAATCTCCCATCAGACATTTTAAGAGTTTCTTTTCTAACAAATTCTGGTGACTACATTCTCAGCAATGCTGGCACTTGTTTACAAATGGACAGTTTACTACCATTCTTTTGTTTGTTAAACATATGGGTGGAGGGGACCACAAGGACCCCTTTTTTTTCAGACACAGATTGTGTTATAGTAGAGGAAACGTAACAGTTTTAAATATGATGAAACAAGTCCAGTGTTTAGTACACTGTGCATTGTGTCAGTGGTCCAGCAAATAGCATACTCATTTCTGATGCAATATGATCATAAGGTTCTAGTCTTACAGCAGGTGCTTGGATTCATGTTCCATATTCATTTTGTGGCGCAGCATAAAGAAGGGTGCTGGACTCCAGGAGTGCCATCCTTTAGATGAGATGTTAATCTGAGGTGGTGTCTGCCTGAGTTGATACTGGCTTAGTTGGATGTAAAAGATTCTGTGGCACTTTGAATAGGAACTTTTTTATATATTTGTTTAAACTGAATTTATCTAATACAAATACAAATAGTAACTCTTAGCAGCACACAACATTTTACTTCTTGCTGTTTAACAATAATTGAATTTTTCCAGGCATTTTATGTTCCCAGTGCTCTAGCCACATTGTAACTACTCTAGGGGTGATGTGCTGATTGAGGTTTCTTTTCTGGGGATAAACTCTTAGCTAGGCTTGTAAGGGCCCCAGGGCCATTAGCCTAGTAACCTCCCATTATCCTACATGAATACCTCCTCAGGTCTTCCGTGGAAAAAAGGCCATGCATTAATTTTGTCAACAAAAAAGTAAATAAAAAGTATAAGCTGCTTTACTCCATAAAAAATTATCACCAGAGTAGCATCTTTATAGATAAGTATATCATTGTGCAATAAAAGATGGCGCATAAGCAGCCCAAAGAGTGACACTGTATATAGAAAAAGCAAATGCTTGAAAAAGACTTTCTTTGGGTATTGTGTGGTATGCTTACAGAGATGAGAGACCCAACTTTAGTGGATTGCTCCAGAATAATGTGATACTTAGGGATAGACTGAGTTATGCTGTTTAAGATGGGTACACTTTTGTTGTTTTGGTCAGTTGTCTGAGAGAGTGCACAGTTGGAAAACTCAGCAGGAGTTGGATGCTTTTTGACTGGAATTCCATAACTTTACTCAGTGGGTAAGCAAAGCTTTTATATTGCAAGTTAGTGTGTGTTGTGAAATATTAAATGAACTGAAAAGCAGATGATGAACAGCGGAGCCTAAATTATGATTTGTAATGCCACGAGCATAATAAATTAACAAAGGAAGGAACAGGAAAGGATTATGCTGACTGATTAGCGGCTAGCTGTCATTTATTGGCAGAATGAATCTAGTTATGTTCCTGTTTAGGCTCAAAATTATTTAAATTCTTCTCCAAAATCAACTGGTGGAGGAGAAGGAGTGATTGTTGTTTTTGTATTGCAAGAACAATTGCTGTTTCTTCAAGTTGGAGTGATCTGTGGGTGAGAGTAAGCAAGTAAGGTGGCACAGAGGGGCTTTATTCCCCACTCCCCCGAAAAAATGTATTTTAAATGTTGGCATATTTGAAAAAAATTCTGTTCCATTCAAATACATATGCTAAGAGTTTATATTTACCTAAGGTAATGGGGTTCATGTAGAAATGTACGAGGCATGTTGTGTTTTGAGCTCCTGTGGTGACTTGGTAATTTATCTGCATTTTTACACACACACACACACACACACACACACACACACAGACACACACCCTACACTGTGTGGGCTTCTAGAGCAGATTAACTTTTAGTACACCTGTGATGGTGTTAGCTGTCCTAGGAAGTAAATGGGAAATTCTGTAGAGTGGAGAGTTTCTCTAGCAACCAGTCAGTGGGAATTTTAACAGATCAAGCTTAGTAAAAATAACAAATGAACAACTGCAAGCTATGCAAATATAAACATGCATATGTGTGTGTGTGTGTGTGTGTGTGTGTCTGTGTCTGTGTCTGTGTCTGTGTCTGTGTGTGTCTGTGTCTGTGTGTCTGTGTGTGTCTGTGTGTGTCTGTGTGTGTCTGTGTCTGTGTGTGTGTGTGTGTGTGTATATGTGTGTGTGTGTGTATATGTGTGTGTGTGTGTGTACACATACACACACAAATGAGGGCGTGTATGTTTTTTTCTGAAAATGTTTTTATTTTTCAAATACAGTTGAATAAATTTCATAGTATTTGTATATAACATCTTAAATAACTATGTACAGTATTTACATCAGCCTGACACTATAACAGAGCTCAATATATACAATTACTTTATAGGTATAACAATCCAGTTATCAGAGTGTAACTGTTAAGTTATTGTAAAATGTCAATTAATGATACATTTTTCCATGGATTGCTAATAAACGGCTTAGGATGAATCCTTAATTCTTTAATTTTAATTTCCAACAGTAGGCTGTAGAAGTCTTCCAAAGTTGGTATTGTGTTTGTTTTCCATCTTCTTGTTATACACTTCGAGGTTGCAAGTATTGTCCAAACTAGATACATATTTGACTCATTCAAATGAGGACCTTCGTACACATTTAATAATACTAGAGCATTGGATAAGTTAAATGGTTCATTAAATAAAGCTTGTAAAAAGTTTTTAATACAATTCCAAATTGGTTTAATTTTAACAGTCGAAAAAAAGTGATTTCAATCTGCATTGTGTATTTGCTCACACCTCCAACATATTCCCTTTGTGGAAGAATTAATTTTAGTAATTCTGTCTGGAGTCAAGAATGCTCTGTGCAAGCATTTCCAATTAAAAACTTTCCAGTATTGTGTAAAGGATGTATGTTTTATTGATAATAAAATATTTGATTTAATTTTTTTCAGTTAGCTGTAATGAGTGTCCTTTTGTTATTTAATTCCAATATGAGGATTTAGGTGGTGTGTTATAATTTATCAATATCTTGTAAAATTTTGAAATGCTATTTCCCATGTCATAATCATTATATATGATTTGATATAGGTACATCGTAAGTTTAGGTATTTCTTTAAATGAAGAATTACTAATTATTCTGCATAAGTCTTGCAAATACATCAGAATGCTTTGCATAGTTAGCCAATCTTGTTGTGGAATTTTGTTTGTTGTTTCTATTGTTTGCATGTCCAGAACTTTTAGTTCTTTGATACAGTGAAACCAACAAACAAATCCTTTCTGTTTCCAGGAATTAATTATTTCTCTGTATATTTTATGTGGATAGCTCTTTGTAACTATGAGTGGTGTTAAAAGATCAAACCAGATTTTTAAATCTATATTTGCATTAATAATTTTCCTAAATGAGTCAATGTAATAATTAATCATACAAATTTTAGTGGGCTTAGTTATGTTATATTGCATACTAGTACATATGTGCCATGGCAGATTGTTTTTATCTGTTGTATGAATTTTTTTTGTAAATCAAATTCATTTATTGATATTACACTTAGTAATTCTTTCCAATTTGCAGAATAATTTGGACTTAGCCACTCTAAGATTGTTTTAGATAGTGATGCTTTTCTATATGTTTCTATATCAGGAAAGTTTAATCCTCCCTGTTTCCATGGTCTGATATGATGTATTAAAGCTATTCTGTTTCTTTTGGGAAACCATAAAAATTTTATTAGGCATGAGTTTATTTCTGTGAGTATATTCCTTTCTGGTAACAGTTGTACTGCCAAAGCTATATATAGAATCTTGGGTAGTAGAACCATTTTTATTAACTGTAGTCTATCTTCAAATGTTAATATTATTTTATCCACAGAGATTTTAATTGTATTGATGATATTATTGTAGTTTTTTGAGACTAATTCATTATTATCCTTGCATAACTCAATTCCTAGATATTTGAAGGTAGATTCTTGTTTCCCTATAATGTGATTCCCCTTAGTCTACAATTCTTTTTTTTTATTTAAAAATAAAAATTTTGATTTTGATTTATTGAAATGGAGTCCTGAAGTCCTGTAAAATATGTCAATTAAAATATCCAATTCTTCTAATGTCTCTTTTGTATTGGATAATGTTAATAATATGTCATCAGCAAAGAGCATTACTTTAGAATTATATTGTTCATAAACATCTATTCCTTTGATTTTTGTATTGTTGCGTATTGAATCTGCCAATATTTCAGTAGCCAAAGCAAGTAGAATCGGTGACATGGGACATCCTTGTTTTGTACCGTTTGTTACATGTATAGATTCAGAGGTGAAAGGACCTTGCCTAACATACGCTAAATTATTTGAATATATATTCTCTAGTAGATGAACAAAGGGAACAGGAAATTCAAATAACATGGGAATCTTGAATAAATAGTCCAAATTTAGGGAACCAAAGGCTTTCTCTATATCTAAGCCAATTATGAGGGTTTCTTTATTTTCTTTATTAATATAATATGTAAGAGAAATTATCCTTTTAATATTGTCATGTGTCTCTATGATATATAAATCCAGTTTGATCATTATTTATTGTTTTGGATATTGGTATTTTCATTCTGTTAATATTGTCATAAATATCTTATAGTCATTATTTAATAATGATATAGGTCTATATGAGGTACAGAGATTTGGGGATTTGTTTTCCTTTAAGATTGGTGTGATTAAGGAATATTTCCAAGAGGGTGGCATTAAAGTTTGTGACTGAATTTCTAATGGGTTTTATGGAAGATAGTATCTTTGAAGAAAAAAGTTTATATATATATATATATATATATATATATATATATATATATATATACACATAATTATTCCATCTGTACCTGGAGCTTCATTATTTTTACCCTATTTTATTGTATCTGTAATTTCTTTGTAGGATATGGGTGCTTGCAGATCTAGTTTTAATTTTTCTCGTATTTTTTTATATTAGAACATTTTTCATCTAAGTTTAATTGATCAATATGTATATTTTATTTTTGGGAATGTTCCATATAGTGATTTCTACAGTCATCAAGAATGTCACCTATATCCAAGACATTTTTCCCTTTCTTTTCATGGAAGATATTTTAATGTTATTAGCTTTTGATTGTATTTTGATTCTTCTGGATAAATTATGTAGATATATGGAAAAAGTGGCCAAGATATTAATAGTTTTGATTTTCTACAGCTAAACTAGTTTTATGTGTTAGACTTTTGTTGTATTTATTGTTTAATACTTCTACTTTCTTTTTCATCTCCAAATGATTTTGATTATTTTCAGCTTTTACTGACAAAAGTTTGGATTCTAGATCTAATAATTCAGAATCCCATTCTCTGATTTTTTTTTTACCAAGTTAGAGTTTTACCATATATGTAAGATTTTAATGAGTCCCATATCATTATTTTATCTCTGTGCTGTAATTAATATCTAAGAAAAACTGTAATTCAGATAATAACCAGGGTTTGAACTCTTTAATTTTAGTTATATATGCTGGAATTCCGGAGTTAATGATTAATGGTTTGGATCCATTTTGAAGTTTTAGTATCAATGAATTGTGGTCTGAAAAGGGGCAGGGAGTGATTGAGAAGTTAATGATTTTATAGTGTAAGTCATGGGCAGCAAATATTTTTATCTATTCTAGTTTGGGTACCAAATCTGTGATCTTGATGGGAAAACTGCAAAGATTTATCTTCTTTAAATTTGAAAGTATTTACAAGATGAAATGATTCTACCCACTTGTTTAAAGCTTTTGATGCAGCAGATGCATGCAATGGTTGTTTATTTGTAGTTTAAGAAATATCAGATATACAGTTAAAATCTCATCCTAATATTAAGTTGCCTTTATAATTATTGGCAATTAAATCCAAGTGTTTTTTAACAGTTCCTGATCCAATGCATGGGAACCAGTATAGATTGGTTAGGGTCCATATTCTGTTATTATATTTAACTATTACTAATGCCATAAGACCTTCTTTATCTTCATACTTAGAAATGATTTCTGGGTTAATCACATTTGTTTTCCATAAAATTGTTACCCCTTTTGTCTTTGTCTTATAAGTGGATTGCACCAATATTGTATATTCCTTAGGATTCCATTTGTAACTGCCTTTTGTTTTGAAATGAGTTTCTTGAAGAAAGACACTTTGTGCTTTGTTCAGTTTTAAATATTTCAGTAGATTTGATCTCTTGCTAGGATTGTTTAAGCCATTGGTATTTAAAGATAATAAAGTTAAATATATCTTAGATTATTTAGACTATGTATTTTTTGTTTTTTATTATGACTATTAAACATTTTCCTCTGATAACTATAAAGTATATGTTTGAGCTTTTAAAGGAAATTATCAGTTTTATACTTTGAGTCTTTGCCAATAAAGTAATGTTTTGGTCAGGCATATTAAAAATGTCTTTGTGAAATAAATTTAAAATAATAAATGTTAAAAAAACTAAGATCCGCACTAGGCATGGAATGAAGATCATTCCTAATCTGATGGATAAACCTAAGTTCATCAGATTATCACTTGTACCTTGACAATCCAGAACAACTGAGCTCTATAAATTGAATTTATCATGTGGAGAATATTTGTAATCGGAATAAGCAATATTTATATTATTTTGAACAGATATAGTACTACTGTAGATTAGACAGAATTCTAATACACTATAAATCTCTACTTATTGTATAATCAATTAATATTTACATGAAAGATAGATGACAAGCAATTCAATCATAGTAAAGTAGGATGTATATATAAAACCTCAGTAAAAATTATAGTGCACAGTTATTTAACATATTCACCTTTATTGATGAAGTCTTTCAAAACTTATTACTTAATATAAATAGATGGTAATAATATTTATACCTAATGTTTATAATGCAATGTATTTTACTGGCTATATCAGAAGTTATATTTCATTGTTTACCAGCATTTAAGTAATCACTTTGCTTGTTGCTAACTTATTTTTAAAGCATCAAGTTTGTTTTATGTAAACATTGATGAAAGTTAGTGCCTTTTAATTATCAGTGCATCCCTCTTCCCCCATTTCCTACACATAATGATTTTCATATCTGTCATTTCTCATTATAAAATGAGTGAAATTATAGGTTAAAAACAACAAATTCACTTATTGTGATTAATGATTACAAGTTCCCTTTCTATATTCATAAATTGCTATTTTATGGCATATACTGAAAGTTTTTAGATTTAAATGGCAACATTCTATTTTGTATAATCAGCAAAGGTTAAACTGAGTGATTATTGTCAATTTACAACTATTTGTTCAGAATGTGATTGTTACATTCTGTGACATTCCTAGTTCAGGTTTCTGTTGTTTCCCTTGAACAACTTTGTCAGTTTGATGTCATGTATAAAACATTAATTGCCTTGGTAACAGCTTAAGTATTATGTATGGTCAAGATGTGTAACAAAACCACAATTCAAGTTAAAGCAATTATATGACTTATTATGCAGAAACCCACGGTAGTGGTGCTGCGGTAGCGTTGTTGCCTCACAACAAGACATTGTCCCATTCAATTTCTCAGCTAGAGCGTTCTGTGTGGAGGCATGCGTGAATGGGCATACCTTCGTTGAAGGTTGTGCGTCAGGGCTGGTAACTCGGCACATAAAATCCACTACCAAACATTAGCGGACCAGAGTTCCGCTGTGGCGACCCCTAACCGGGATAAGCCGAAAGACACAACAACCTGTATGAGAAAATCATCATGCTTCCCCTTGATGTTCAATGTAGTGTATGTCATTTATGACAAGTTAAGACAGTAATGTTATTATACACAAGCCCTTGTTATTAAATCATGTCTTTAATATCTAAATTCAGCAGACTGCTTCATCTTGTATGGCGATTATATATTTTATGTCTAGATTTACTAAAATCATACATTATATAACTATTGTTTTTTTTTTTTTTTTTTTTTTATCAAGAATCAATGAGATAAACAAAGTTTTGGGAGACCATCAATATGTGTACATTTGGTTTAAAACAACCCTTTTGTTATATATTTTTTTTAAAACCAAAAACGTCATTGCCGAGAATCATCTCGGAGGCATTATTGTCACTCTGTCTCAATTACCATAGCAACCTGGGAGCATCTGTTTCTGTTAATGTGTCTGTGTACTGCATACCAGAGGCTCGCGCTGCACCTGAAGCAAAGCTTCACTTCACTGCAACTTCAAGCCTAAATTCCCTCCCTTTCAGCGAGGCAGCAGCCAGGAAAAGAACAGAGAGCAAACAGATAAAAAAAAAAACAACTCCCAACAAGCTGCCACAACAACAGACAGCACACTCCTCCAGCCCTCCCACTCCCCACCAAAACATCTCAAACCACAGCTCCATCCACCCCCCTCCCCTTGATTCAGGCCAGAACACCAAACATCTCCGGCCAACACACAAGCACCAGCAAACCTCGACCACAAGCCGCAACTCACAGCCCCCCAGAGCTGAAAATGGCAACACACTACAGCCACATCCACACACACTATGACAGTCCCAACCAAACAGCACTCGAAGCCACGGCACCTGCCACAACCGACACCAACCACACTTATGCAGAACAACAACGACACCTGTACTAGCCGCCAGACATGGCTGCATTCACCCACACTACATCAGGATTGATCAAACAGCACTAGAAGCAATGATACCTGCCATAATTGATATTAACTATGTTTAGACAGAATAATTATAACATTTGTACTAGCTGCCAGACGCACTGCATCCATGCACACCATATCAGGATTGATCAAACAGCACTCGCAGCCATGATACCCACCACAATTGACGTCAACCATATTTAGACAGAACAATGATGACATTTGTACTAAAAGCTTGCTACTATTATTTAACCAGGACCTAGATGACATTTCTAAAATATACTTTAACTGAAGAGGACATTAGTCTCCATGACAGCATTTTTTTTTTCAAAACACTCTACTGTTACTGCTGTTATATATGATGTTAATTTGTTACATTTGAGTCTGAACTCTGATGAATGGTACCTTGTTGTAACCCATCTTGATCTACCTTTGTTTGTGAAGAATTATTGGACTTTGAGAATTCTGAATAAATCATTAGTGTTTCTCAGTTGTTTAAAAATCCCACTTTTTTTTTTTAAATAAAAACAGATGACAAATGATGTGCCATATCAGTTGATACTTTGAGAGATGTAATTGTAAGAGTTATTTTTTGGGACAACTATCTTGGAATTAGTTTTTTGCTTCTTCTTTCTAACATCAGTCCAGTGATTTGTTTATTTTATTCTTTTAAGAGTAGGAGCCATCCTTTCCATTTATTCTGGGATAAACACTATGTTGTTGTTTTTAATGAATATAGTAGCTTATTCTAAGTCATTAAAGGTTCTCATCTCATTGGCAAAAAGTATTTTTATCTTGGCTGGAAAAGCCAGCTGTGCTTTAATGTTGTTTTGTTTCAACAGTTTTATTGTTGGCCAGACTTTTTTCCTTTGTTCTAGTATTCTGGAAGAATAATCATTGTCAAACCTTATCAAAGCTTTGATTGTATTTTAAGGGTGATTTTCTCCAAGCAGATTTTAATATTAGTTCCTTGTCCAGAAATGAAAGACATTTTATAATTGTGGATCTAGGCGGAGTATTTGTTGAGTTAGAAGCATGTTTCCTCAGAGCTGTATGTGCCCTTTCAATCCCAAATGAAAGTCCCTCTTTCATGTACAACTTGATACTTTCATATACTAGTTTATGGAGCTCACAAAATTCACTGCTCTCAGTTAGCCACCTTGGCGTGTATATTTTTGAAGGAGAGGATGGACTTATGCCACACATCAAGGTTATTTATACTGGTGAGCAGTCTATACACCTATGTGAAAGGAGCATACTTTCAGAGTGTTGCTACCTTTTGACCCTAAACAGTATGCCTTGAGTTTCTTCCAAAATGTATGCTTCTTTTTATGTGAAAGGCATTTATTTATAAGTGGTAGTGTCTGGAGTAAGGGGGAAGTTTATAAGGATCGGACAGTGGTCCATTCTTAACCATGTTTAATCATTTGCATGCAGAGGTTGTTTTTTAATGTTATCTTCTAGCATGAAAGTATGAAGATGATGGGTAAAAAGACAAACGAACACTCCCATGGAAGATTTGGGGAAATGAAGGATAGTGCAAATAAAAGTCTTGTCATTTTGAACTTTGTAGATTTGGTTGGTGAAATAGTTTTGCATCCAGTTTAGGCTGCATGATCAGGCCCACATGTATTAGCAGAAATGTGATCCAAGTTTAGAGGCCGTTTTACACGTTCTGGTTTAAAACCCCACTGAGGTTCCTGGTATCCACTCCTGTGTATGTGGATCTGGTTATAGAAGATAGACATAGATGTACTTATCCTTTAGTAATGTCATTCTGTTCATTATACAACAGGCTAAAGAAGTGCAAGTGATCTTTACATTGAGTAAATCTGAAGATTTCAATAACTTTTTGGAGGAAGAACTACAATAAGCTTGTAGAAGTTTATAGAAATTAATGTTCCACAATTGAGAAGTGGAAAGATTATGGCCAACTTCTGTAAATCTGAGAATTTACTATTGCATACAGTAATGTTAGCAACTTGACCAAGTGGAATTTTAAAGAAGGTCCTGCTTGCCATGGTGCATGTTTTGTGGAATTTGTCAACCCTTAGCACATCATGATTAAGAAATCTACTTACCAGGTTTGTTTCATTGAGGGAAACTGGTATGAACAAAAGAGTTCCTGAAGAACTTAGTGGCTGTGATAAAGTGAGGGGATTTTAGAGCAGAAACATTCAAGTGAGAAGGGATTGGTGTATAGGTAGGAAAAGTGAGAAGAGAATGCATTTACAACTTTAATCATCATTTAAGTCCAAGATTATATAGCTAGAGTTTTGGTAGCCACTAGTAAGGTAGTCAGCCTCCCTGTAGACAGAGGAAGGCTTACTTAAACTGTAAATAGGATGAACTGGCTATTTATGTAAGCTTTTTGTACTCCATGTGAAGATTACTAAGTGTGGTCCAGTCTGTCTGGGATGTGGTCCTTTTGTAGGAGACGCAAAGAAAAAGGGACCAACTAGAAGGTTAACCTTCACTGTATAACAAAGAGCAGTAATGTCCACAAAGAAAATGCAGTGAAGGAAACACTCGACCAACTCAGGAATACAATAAAACAAAGTTTAGTAGCTCACAAAGCTTTCGGGCTACGTCCTTCCTCAGTGTGTATCAATTGCTTAAAATCACCACCCCTTATATACATATCACAATTAGTTAATTAAGATCACATGACACAGCTTCAACACAATTATCTAAAAGGTATGTCATTTTAAAAGACTGGTAATCCGCAACAAATTCAAAAAACATAAAAAGATAGAAAATAGAATTCTACTAGGGATGTATATGCAGATAAAAAATATACATATAATATATATGTGTAGATGTGTATATATATATATATATATATATATATATATATATATATATATATTAGCTTGGACAATATCTTTTCCTGGCCGAAGGAATGATCTAAGAATGGAAAAACAGCAGGGGGGATGAGCTGACAACAATTGAGAAACATAAAGCTGCTCGTAATGAGCCGGTCAGTGTACAGCCTTGATAGATTTTCTGTTTCGGAAATCTCTTCCATTGCTAATGAACACAGTACAGGAAATCTTCCTTTTCAAGGCACTAGTAATGAATCCACACATCCCCAACTCTCCATGAGAGGTAAAAATCCAGTAGAATGGAATGTAATAACCCAAACAAAGGAAATATCATCACACCTTCTTTTTCGTTTGTGACAACCAGAACCTGTGACTGTGAGGAGGTGTGACCAGTCAAGGGGCAGAATGAAGGAGAGAGGCAAAGGAGGAAATGTGAGATGGCGGAGCAGCTGCCCTCAAACCGGACTCGCTCAAAGCAGAAATGCAGAACGGGCAAGTAGTTATAAATCTTTCAAGCTCGTTCTGTCAGATGATGACATTGAACTTTTTTGAAAAGGCTTAACTTTTATTCCATCCACCACTGACACACTGGTGTATGCAATAACAGAAATTGAAAATGTTTGAATCGTTAAAAAAAGTTTAAAACTTAAATTGCGAACAGTTTCATGTGTACCTCAGGTATGTAAATGTACAAGTACTTCTATACCTGTATATCCACCCATATTAAATGCTTTTAGTAATTTATGTGAAAAAGAGCTTTGTGATCTATATAGTAAGAAAGAAATAAGTAAATATTGTAGCTTAATTGGAGAACACGAAGCTCTTAAAAAGCTTCAAAGCAACAATGAAATAATTAAGAAAGCTGACAAGGGTGGAGCCATAGTAGTTATGAATAGAAGTGATTATAATGATTTTATGCTGGAACTTTTAAGTAATACAACTTTTAAAGCGAGTAATGATATTGAAGTAAAAAAATGTTAGTATGGTTAATATGTCTATTTATGAATTTTGGTATAGGTAGTATATGGAGTTTTTTATGTAAATATGGTCGAATGTCGGGAAGGGAAATTAAAACCATTTGTGAATTACTAGACTTTGTTTTCATTCGTAATATTTTTATGTTCCAAGATGTTATTTTCCATCAAATAGCTGGCGTGGCTATGGGCACTCTGATGGCCAATGCCTATGCAAATACAGCAGTGAATAGCTGGGAAGAGCAATGTATATTCATATACTGTTCCAACACATATTATAGAAAACATTTTATTCTACAAAAGATTTGTAGATGATATGTTTTTTGTATGGAAGGAAGATGGGAAAAATATTGGTGAATTTATTACTTATATTAATAACAGCTGTGACTTCTGAAATTTGCTGTTACATCTTCAAAGGAATCTGTACATTTTTGGGACGTTAAGATAGAGAAGGTAGATGATCAAATTATTACATCTATACATAGAAAGGAAGTCCAAACCAATAAGTATACTCATAGGACTAGTATGCACGTTAACCGTATATTTAAAGGTGTATTGAAAAGTCAAATGTTACATGCTAGTAGACTGAGTAATAGTGATGATAAATGTATGGAACAGTTGAATGACATGACCAGTGAATTTTTATCAGAGGGGTTGTGGTGTGGCTCTACTACAAACCTTGAAAGCAGAAGTCTTGGGTAGTAGAAATGTTGAGGCAAAACCATTTTTTTCTAGTGGGAATTTAAATATGCAATGAAATAAAACAAACAGTGAAAAAGATAGGTTGCGTTATGTAACAACTTATAATAGAAGGACAAAGGATAGATATTATGAAGAACTGGTGCCTCTTATTGTCAATGCCTGAGATTTAAAATATTTTAGGAGATAGACTTACTGCTGGATTCAGCAAGCTCTGCATGGAGTGCAGGAATAGTGCAAGAGCTTCTGCACGCAATATGGCTGCCGAGCGATCCAGGAACAAGCTCCCGGGACGTGCAAGAGCGCTTCCTGCACGGACGCCACTGGTATATGCTAATTACCTCATTTGCTGGTGAAAACCATGCAAATGAGTTGAATTAGCGATCCAAGAAGCAGGCAGGTGTCTGTGCAGGAATAGTGTAACCTGCAGAAATGTGTTCAGTTACTAACCGAATAAATTTCTGTAAATTACAAAATGAAGGCATGACAGCTCGAAAGAAAGCATGTATTCAATGTAGTAGGCATGCCATTGGCATGGAAAATAGTTGCAATTTTATAAAACAAAAATTTTATTTTGGCTGATCTCGGCCGTTTAAGCATAGGGCAGCGGTGCGCAAATGGGATCAGCACGAAAATAAGAAAAATGGGGGAAATAAGCTTTTATACCCAAATCAGCATTTTGCCATAATAGTTAATGGCATGCATAAGGCAACAATACCAGGGAATAGTGGTAGCTAAGGGGGAAGCTCAGTGTGAGTGTGGTAACTGTGAATTAGCATTCTGGTTTATGTAAATGAGGGGATTGATACTGAATCACAAATTTCCTCTCAGTGTTAGCTTGCACCCAACCGTGTAGGTGCAGCAACACCATTGTATAAGTCTAAGAGGTGGATGACCTCATAAGGGGGAGTGTCATGCATGCTGTAAGCTTATTGGTGTTGTGTGGCCTGTGTTTGCCCTTCGGTAAGCAAAGCTAAGGAAGGGGGTGTGTCTGAGGCTGCCTAGCAGTGTTTACATTGCCTAAACAGGTGTGCGCTCCGCGCACCAGGTTTAAAAAAAAAAAAACAGGAAATATCAGTTCTGTCCACATTTGAGCACTGGGTATGTGCCACACGCCTCTGGGCTTAAACGGAAAGGCAATGGGAAGGGAAAACAGCAGTAGGAAGGCAGTCAAGGAGAATTAGCATAGCTGGCAGGTGAAATGTATCTGGATCAACCAATTGCATAGGCAGCAGCCCAGCACACTACTACAAACTATCCAAACACCTTTCAGTCTGGTTTTTCCCATAAACTCTACACCACTGGTGTACACAGACGGAGAAATGTTACCTGACAAACCTAACAAAATGTTAGGGGCTGCTGTCACTTTCATACATCAGTATGTGCAAGAGGCTGAGAGTTGTGAGGATGTGAATGCTGACGACCATCCCACAGTGAGGAGGAGGAGGCGAAGAGTATACAGACCCAGGGTAACCTAACAGGGGCTGCATGAGCTGGAGATAGTGGAGCACTGTAGGGTGGACAAGGACATCCTACAGCAAATTGTTGAGCTATGCCGGCCCCGCCTCACACACACAACAGAGGGAAACCCATCCCATTGGATACCAAGTTATGTGTAGGCTTAAGAATACTAGCCACAGTACCTTCCAAAGGCCAACTGGGGATATCATGGAGCTCTCACAGGCATCAGCATCCAGGGTAATCCACCAGTTCCAGGATGCCATGTCAGCACATGCCGGTGAACACATATATTTCCTCAAAACCCATGAGGCATTGACCACCAATATGCATATCTTCCACCAAATAGAATACCCTGAGGTGGTGGGTGCTATAGACTACATGCACATGCACATCAAAGCACCACCCAGTGAGTAGGGTAGGGTATACATAAACCGCAAGGGCTTCCCCTCCATCAACTGCCAGGTCATATGTGATGCCCAGGACATTATCTTGAATGTGTGTGCTGGCAGCCCTGAAAGCTATCACGACTTTCGCATCTGGCATATGACACACCTGTACCAGTCATATGCCAGTGGGGACATCCCATATGGTCACCTAGTGGGGGATGCTGGCTACACACTGGAGCTTTTGCTGATGACACCCCTCAGAAATGCACACACACCTGAACAAGAACTCCTTAATGAGGCACACGCACAAACCAGAATCATAATAGTGTGTGTTTGGGATGCTCAAGTCATGGTTCCCCTGCCTGGACATATCCGGTGCAGCCTTGCAGTACTCTTCAGCTGTATGTACACAAATGTTCATAGTATGTGTCATGCTACACAATATGATCCTGTGGAAACAGCTGCACCAGGAACAGCATGGGGCAAGGCTACACAACCCCCCACTATTGCCAAGGCCAGCACAGGCCCAGAGTGACTTGGAGGACAAACTCCCTGAGCCTGCCCATGTAGGCAGAAGCAGACATGCTCAGTATGCCCAGGCCTTGGCAAAGAGGCAACGCAAAGCACATACACTGACAAGGTAGGGACCCAGGTAATGACACCTCTCTGTGACCCACACATACAGTGAAAGGGATGCCAAACATGACACTGCCTGTGCTTTACCTTGTATAGGGAGTGTATTATGTGCATCCAACATAGTAAGCCCTCCAGCACCGTCCTCAATACTGGCCCAGCCACAAGGTAAGTCACTCTTCCTATCAATTACTAAATGGAGTAGTATGTTCTGATAGTTTTATCTATAGTATGGATGCGAGCATGCAAAGTAATCAGTGGCTGAATGGGATGGCAGCAGATAGTGGACACCTATCAGCATGAAATCCATAACAAATACTGGTGTCAGCATACTAGGCAGTACTAGACAAGGTGAAAAATCCCACTGCAGTACATGTGGTGGCCCAAATGTGTGTCCATAGGACACACACCTGCATGTCAGTGAGGCTCACATACCCACCACCAGCTCAGCCAGCAGGACAGGTGTAGATGGCCATAAAGAAAGGCTGATCTAAGGCCTCCAATTGATGGCAATGGTGAACAGCCCCCCTCCAGACCTAGACAGACAGATTACAACAGGTCTGTCAGTTGTATGTTAGTTCTGAAGGGTAAGAAGTCCGAAACTGAAACATAGGTCAATAAAACCTAAGATCTGTACACTACTGATATGCCTACATTATGCATGATAGGTCAGAATACAAAATGAAATGGAAGCCAACAAAGTACCTGAAATACCAGTACAGTCATAGCAAATGTTTAAAGTCGTCGGGTGTGCCTCCCCCCCAATCCTGTGTAGAAATGCAGTAACATGCAAGTGTGAGGAGTAATATCAGTGGAGCACAGATTACCCGAGTTGGCCCAATCTACAGGATAGATTTTTGCATGTGTGCAATATGTAGGGGTCTGAGTGTTAAGTTGCTGTGTGTTCAATATTTTCTGGAAGTGATCAGCATGTAGACATGGAGGGTTGTGTCTCGGTGGCCTATGGGCAGTACTGTGGTTGACAGGGCCATGTTCCGACAACTGCAGTGCCAACCGCAATGCTTCTCAGCAATACCCATGTCAGCAGTTGTCCATTCTCACTGTCCAGATGTCAATATCAGTCACCGTCTGAAAGATGGACATGGCTTGAATCTGAGGCCATACATACACAGAGTACAAAGGTGGAAGTACCCTAGACAGACTGCATAAAATGTAACTGTTAACTGCACACAACTTTGGAATTGTACATACAGGTTAGCAGCACATTAGTTGTTTGTGTAGTATGGAATACTGATGTAGTCTGGTCAATCACTGGCAGACCAGAAAAGGCACAGTTATGAAGTAATGAAAGACTGCCTATGTCCCCATACAAGGCAGCATAAGGGGAATGTCCCAGGTATATCTGTGAGTCAGCTGCAGGTAGCTTCCATACCACACATGCACTCAGCTCACCCCACCATCAGCCACAGGTTTATCACAGGCCATATCCCTGGTGTTGGGAATGAGTACAATATGACTCACTTCTGTATGGGAATACCCACAGAATGCAGCATGATGAAGAGGTGTCCCTTGCAAGTGTGTCCCTAGCTGTTAGCAGCACCCTGTCTGCATCCAGACCAATGGATCAATATGGAAAGGAACTATTGCCATTAACACCTTGCACACTTACCCTGTCACCCCAGGGGAATCCACTGTCTCGCAGCCTGGGAATGTAGGAGTGACAGAATGCACTGGCCTGCTACAGATGGCCTACGGTCCTCTGTTAAAGGTCTGTGCCTCACCTGTAGTGCCATAGTATGGTATCTCATGGGGTCCCAACTAACAACCTAACACAGTCAACAGAACACAAATGCAAGGCCATGTTGACAAATCCCAGTAGCATGCCCCCCATGTCCTACTGCATGAACTGTGGACCAATCCGTAAATACCACTGGGATGAAAGGCCAACTCTAGGGATACTTCTCAGATATTGCTCACATAATGTTAGGAAGGGGATAGAATTACAGAGTGGGGGTGTAGAAGCATGGACATCATGGAGTGTGTGAAGTCTGAAACTTTGATGTGCACCCATACTACCCCTGTCTGCTTAACCCAGTAATGGGTGGCTACAAACCTGATCCGTAAACCACAATGTGAAAGGGAACTCACCAGATATATGAGCCCTGCCTCTGGGTAACCTGGGTGAATCTGTACAGTTGAGCGGTATGGCCACAGCAGGATATGGCCATTCTGTTAAGTTGATATATGTACAAGAAGGGAATCCTCAGCCACCACAGTACCAAGGTGCTGGACTACTTAGACCCATCAGCAAGTGTCTGCAGCTACCTCTCCAGAATGGCAGGAGTGTACAAGAATGTGTAGGCTGCGGACCACAATACTGGACTTAGATTCATTCATCTTGTATTTCCCAGGAAATAACTGTGAGCAAATAATTATACCTGTCCGTAGCTGATGACATAATAATCTAATCCTGGTCCTGGCAACTTTCCTTACCCCTCCTTTAGCACTGCTGCTGATGTCACTCACCTTCAAAGATACCTTTGGACAGCTCTCCAACATATAAGTTCTGTGGCGTTTGCGATAACTGCGTAATACCATAGTGTAGCAAACCTGTTAGGTAGAAGTTCTAATCCTGGTCCTGGCAACTGTGATAATGTGCGTGTTTGTGTGAGAGAGTGTGTGTGTGTGTCTGTGACATCTGATTTTGTGGACATTCACACTTACTACACTTCCCTTACCCCTCCTTTAGCATTGCAGCTAATGTCACTCACCTTCAAAGATACCTTTGGACAGCTCTCCAACATATAAGCTCCATGGTCCATGCGATAACTGTGTAATACCATAGTGTAGCAAACTAGTTAGGTAGGAGTTCTGATCCTGGTCCTGGCAACTGTGATAATGTGTGTGTTTGTGTGAGAGAGAGAGAGAGTGTGTGTGTGTGTGTGTCTTTGATGGCACCTGATTTTGTGGAAATTCACACTTATTAGATGTGGAAAAATACATCTGTTTTGCATAGGCAGCAGCTTGGCTTTTGTAGGTAATGCTCATGATCAGCTGATGGTCTGTGCACACTTGCTAATTGCATGTGGAACAGCTGTGGTATCATTCCTATAGCCAATTGTATGGAAACACACTCCTATAACTAAGCACTTCATGTGGGTGTTGGCCCTTTTCCTTCACTGTGAGCAGGACTTCATGTGGGTGTCTGACAAAGAGCATCACAGAGAGTAGTTGGAAATACCTCTTACAACAAACACTGTGGAGACAGGCCAACAAACAGGAGGGGATGTTCCAGACAAGGGGACAGAATGCAAGTATTGCTGTTTTACATTTGAAGTAATGTTGGTTTAACAGAGTTTGTGTGAGTATGGCTGTTCTGCATGTTTTGAAGTCTGGCATGACAGTGTTATGTGGTTGACAAAACTCTCACCTGTAGGAATGTCTGCAGACTGGTCAGAGTCTGAAGTCTTAGATGTGGTGTGTTACTCGCACATTTTCTGTCTTTATAAATGCAGTAGCATACTCTGATGATTGCAGTCAGTAAATGGTAACATCCATGTGTGTTACTGACTTCATATCCGTCAGAAGAGATATGTCTCAACAATCCCTGTTACACCAGCAATTTTCTCAGTTTATCACGACAGTATGTCGATATTGGCCCTGTGTTTGTGCCTCTGTCCCCTAAGTCTGTCACCCTTTGTCCGTATGTCATGCAGTAAGAGGTGGATATGTACAGTATATCATTATTTACTGACATCATTCCTGATATCAAGCCAGTGATATATCAGACTGCCAGACGTTATGTATAGGAGGCCTTATATTTGAGGACAACACATGGACATTGTTGTAGTCTGTACAGTAGTTAGGTCTGTGCACTTTGGGTAATTGTTGACAGTGTGTCAGTGTTGTGTAGCAGTGTATTGTGAATTATGTTATTTGGCCTGTGTATAGACCGGGATAGATGTCAGTGTTCTTGGTCCTGTCCTATCTGACGTAGCATGCTGCTCCAGTTTCTGGTACCCTATCAGCTTATATGTTTGTAGGGCCAGACTGAGACATGTCCCATACCACAGTCAGGCATCAGACTACACTGTGAATTGGGCCAGTATATGTAAGGTTAGTGTGTGAGTGGCAAATATGATGATGGGTTTTGTTCACGCAGTCCGTATACTGTTCTATTAATTAGGCTTACCATAATGTGACTGTGACTATGTGAGATTGGTTGTGGGTATGCACTTTCACACTGGTGTCTGTTACTCCATGCTGTTACATGCCTGTAGTGCCTGCTATATTTGCAATTACATGTGTATTCCCATAGGGAAATTGGGTTAGTGTTATGGCAGTCTTCCTGTAGTTTAGTCCGTGCTTGGTGACATGCCTAGCAGCTGAGTGTATTTACCCTAGTGTGAAGTTATGTCCAGATATTTGTCAGATGTACTGTGGTCTGGCCACCATACATGTTGTGTATTTCTGACAAAGCAGTGGGATGCTGTGAAGATGTATACTACTAACTAATGGGAAGTATGTGGGCTTGGGCCCTCTGCTCCTCAAGTTAATATGTGTTAGGACAGACAGTAAGTTGTGAATGCATCAACTGTGTGAGCATATCTACTCCAGTATTTGTGATATAGCCCCATTTGCATGGCTTTAAACATCCCATTTGTCAGGCTTGGTCCACATTTCTTACACTAACGAGTTCTGTGTATACCTCTCGACTGACCAGATTATTTCAGACTGTCCACATTTATTGCTCATTTTTCTGCTGTATTCCACAGGATCATTACTGTCATTTATGTGGTACTTCACTATGATGATTTTATAATGTCTGTCAGTAACTGATGGTGTACATGTCAGTTTCAGAAGAGCCTTCCCTCACAACATGTCTGTTGACGCAACCCGTGTTACTGTAGCAACATTCTATATTTATAACTGCAATACTTACATTATGTTCCCTTGCACTAAGTGGTTGAGAGTTATGGTGCCGAGGTATGACTCCACTACATGTTATGGGCATATGTTTTATATATTTATATATATATATATATATATATATATATATATATATATATATATATATATATATATATCCATATATCCTTGTTATGTGTAAACATGAGTGTTGTATATACCTTCTCAGATGTATCCCACCATATTTATCTGATATGTGTATATTTAGATATAAAAACATGACTGATTCAACACTATTTTCACTAACAAGTAATAAACAGTTATGGTAGTCAAAGCAGTTGTTCACTACTATTCCGTACGTGTACTGAATGATATATTTGAAAAAAACAACAGACATTTTTACAGCTCAGCTGTCTTACTCGTTAAGTGCTGTGACTATAGTCTAGAAGATACTGGGTTCAAGACCTGCAAGGGCTGTTTATTTTGTTGCTAGGCAGAACAAGGATTGTTAGATACAGAGTGGTTAAGGCAGTTTTGAGCAACTTTAATCTTGTTTGCATGGGTTTGCACGATGGTAAGCGGTGCTAACATATGGTTAAACGAATAGGCGCTTACATCGTGTAGGATTTGCTTACCAGTGCACAAATCTGTTTAGCATTTACATTTAAGCAATGCTTACACCTGCTAAGCATAGCTCAGCCCTAGTAACCAGTGATCACATTCCAGTCTGATAAAATAGCAGGGTAATGACATCTTTAATAAGTGTATTTAATTCCATGTACGTAACATGCTTCTGTGTGCTGCCATTACAGTAGCAAGGGGTGTGAGTATACTGCATGGGACACCTGAGTCTACATGGGTAGTACCATAATCTTTTCTCTTTGTATGTGTTTCATACTTGGGTAGTATCCCAGGTTAGATGCAGTCACACTTGCATGTATTGTATCATTGTGTTACTACTTTTAACAGTTCTTTTCCAAGTAAGAGTAGATTGCAGATTGTAGTACTGGAACCATACACCCCTGCATGCAAAGCTGGACACTGTGTACAGACTATTGTGTTCTTGGTGTTTGAGCTGTATGTTTTTAAGTATCTCCTATTGGATAGTGATCTGATATGTTGATATTAACTGGAGACTACTATGTTTTAAGACATGTCATTGAGGACTGCTGTCATGTAGTAATGGCATACCTATCAGTTTCAGATGTCTATCTTTCAAAACCTTCATCCTAATGCATAACCAGTTGGCTAGCGACTTTCTGTCTGTCCTCTGTACAGATGTGTAGATGTCAGGTATTCATCTTGGCTGCTTACAGGCAATCTCTGAGTGACTGACACTGACATGTCTGAGTGACTGACACTGACATGTCTGCCCAGCTATGTTATGAATGCCACAGCTAGAAAACCCCACTCTGTATGCACCACATGCCATGGATACCTCAACCAGACTACCACAGTCAACAGAACATGTTTGGGTACAGGTCCCTAACCCAGACACTGGCCATGTTATGCAATATATGTTGCATACATGTCAATTGGAGCACCTCACTGGCCCTTTTCAAGAGAAAACCAGATGAGTGGATGTTGAATTTAACTGTCACCCTGGGGATCACTCAAGTGGCATCAGTTGATAGATGGCCTGCTGACAAATGTCAGGTGGCATGATACCAGTGCACTCACATGCCATACTCTTCTCATCTCCCCATGGACATTAGCCTGGTACACACCTAGGAACACCTGCACCTATGGACCTCAGTACTGACAAATGTGTCTGTGTGCATTACTGAGTATAACAGTGTCTGTGTGTTTGTAAACCTGTAGTTGAAAATACTCTGAGGGCCTTCTCACCCACTACACCCCCATTGCTATACTTAGAAAGGGCTGCTGCTGTAATTCACATTAAATGTACCTTGTGACACTCTTCACCCTATGGGCTACCTGGAGCTTGCAGTACCAGCATAACACTTTTCTACAAATGGGTAGATAGGCGTGAGTTACCCTCCGAGTCTTGGCAAATGTGAGTATGTGTGTGTATGTGTGCGCAGTTGTGTGCGTTAGTGTGTATATTTGTAGGAGACAGCATTTTGAGGCCACATTCTCCAAATACACTAAACCTTGCCATACATTATAAGGGATGGTGATGTTGCTGACATTAGGAGAGCCATGACAAAACCCTCACCCTACTATCCCTGTGGCATGTGCAATAAATGCATATTCCTGTAGTAGCAATAATTAGATAGACAAGGGTTTGTATTGCAGTCCTGGTCAATGTGTGATTGTGGGTATGTCAGAGCATTATTATGGGTTTCAGTGAGTACAGTATCCAGTGTTGGGTGGGGGTGCTGGGTATACTGTCTTTACATCATGGTACCCCCAGTGCATGTCCCAAGGTCCATTGTTTGAGGACCACTGTCACCATCTACCATACAGGTAACTGATGACACTGTCCAGCCCAATGATGCATGTACTGTGTGCAAAAACTCTGTAACAAAACAAAAACTCTGAATCACTGACAAGGTAGTCAGCACTGCTAAACCCAGGTCTGTCAAATGTGTATATGACTGTATGTGTTTGTCACTGTGTAAATGACAGTATATTATACTATGTATTATCCATTAACACCTAGTACATCTCCCATTACCATATTGTACAAGGCCTGGTGATGTTATTGACATTACAGGAAGCTCGGGACACACCTCATCCTACAAGCTCTGTGGTGTGTGCAATTAAGGCCAAACACATTAGTAGCAACAAGTACCTAGGTAGAGGTTCTACACTCAGTGTTGCCATTAAGTGTGTGTGTATGCGAAGGGATCTACTTCAGTTAGCAGAAAATATATTTCCCAGGAGATCATTTGTCCGAGAACTAACTGGCAAAAGGTAACATTTCAAAGCAATCATCTTCTGGAAATTAATTTCCATCAAAAGTAATGGTGGATGTGTAAATGCCCTCTTTCCCACTGTACAACAATACTGGAGTTGGTATATATAGTTGGGTGTGGTTGTTGTGGGCACAGCCACCTACATTGGGGTTATTGTGTGTATCCCCCGCTTAGTGTGCTGTTATACTGTACAGTTTATGTTAAGAGGTTAAGTAGTTGTTAATCACACTGTGTGTGGTTCTACACTACCCCACACCCTCCAAAGTGGGGTGCTCTGCCCCCCACACCAGCAAACCTATGTTTACCAACTCCAGGGTTGCACTACATTGAGAAAGAGGGCATATACCCTGCCAGTACCATTTTTAATGACATTAAACTGGCAGACTGATTGTTTACTGATGTGATGTTTTGGCAATTTGGTCTTGGTGGAATTACATAGGGCAAAATGAGTTCTCTGCAAAATGAAGTACATCAATGTGAACAGTATTCTCTGTGTATTGCATCAACACAAGAGCCTGTGTGTGTGTGTGTGTGTGTGTGTGTGTGTGTGTGTGTGTGTGTGTGTGTGTGTGTGTGTGTGTGTGTGTGTGTGTGTTGTTCATAAACATTTGGTGTGTGCCTCCCAGTACACTTACCATTGTCCACTGTAGAAGAGCTGCTTACATCAGCCACCATGCACTCACCTGTATACACCTTTCAGACCTATCAGCCATGTGGCACATGCAGCAACTGTTATACAGACCTGTTACTTGTGTTCAGCTGTACCCGGGATATGTCACAGTCAGTGTGTCACCACAGTGCCACACCCCTTATAGGAAAGGACAGCAGACCAACATCCTCCTGACACAGACACCTAGAACACAAACAGAATACATTATGGAGACCACAATCAGTCAGTGTTAATAACAGCTGTAATGCATCATGGCTGGGCAGCTACACACCCTGACATGTAAGCATTAAACATACCAGCTGACAACACGTTAAACAGCATTACATTGCTAAACTTTAGTACATTCATCCTGTGTATCAGAACCATATTAGCATGTCCCTGTATCAGTGGTATGGGCGAAAGGGATGTGGCACAGGTATCATCATATGCACAGGGTGTGGTGTGGGTTTGCCAGAGGCCTAGGCTGAGCCATTTGGTTGACATCATGTGTGTGGGTTAGGGGGTTTCTTATTAAATATCCTGTGCAGACGTGGTGTGTGTAGGTATGGAGGTACCCTAGCTGTGTTGGTGATGTGTTTGTGTGTATCTATGCACACAGTTCTGCCATGTGGCTGCCCTATACAGGTGTATGTTGGACAGCTGCGGACCGTACATGGCAGGGTGTACAGTTCACCGTGTCTGGCCACCGTCACAAGAACTGCGCCTGCCTGGGGTTGCACGGGTGCCACCAGGTAGAAGCCCAGATATGGTACTCTCCCCTGACAGTGACAATTGTCCGCTGGATCTGCGTCCTTTTTGGGACCGGCCAGGACCACGTGCATGTGGCCTGCTGCATTGTGTTGAGGACAGCACTCCTTGTGCAGTGCTGGTGTTGGTACTGCCACTACGGGAGTAGCCGTGAGATGTTGCACGTCCACGTAGACCTCCATCTGTTGGTGTTGCTGACTTACGTCCACGTGGCCGACACAATTCTCCCACCACATGCTCTACCACAGACACCACACGGTCGAGGATTCCCACCATCTCACCCAATCGTCTTTCCATGACCTCTGCAAAATAACGGTGGGCATCTGCAAGATCACGGATGTAGTCACGTACAGCAGGAAGAGTAGTCCTCTGCAGCCTCAGACTATCTCTGGTGTAACGTTCCATACATGCCTGTAATGTCATTACGGCCCAAAACATGCATCTGGTAACACCTGCTGTGGCACTTCTGCCACGGGCATGATGGCCTGCAGCCCTCCTATGAGCACCCCCTGTACATCTGCCTGTGTGGGACCTCACCGGTCATCCAGCTATGGCTGCTGTGTACAGACACACTTGCCATAGTCACCATACTTTCCTGTCCCATGCCACCACCCGCCAACTGTCCCTCATGTATGGCCACTGGTGATGGGGTATGTATGGGCATTGTGACTGTGTGCGGGGATGGGGTGGATAAAAGTGGGATGTCAACCAATGGCACATATTCAGCCTCTAACAACCCTGCCTGTGCCTCACTATGCTTATCATCATTGTCAGAGTCTGTATGGACACTAAAATCAGCTTACCTGCAGGAGGGACCCTGACCCACCTTGCCACCTGTGAGGGGCAAACAAGAAATGTAAATTAAGACCTGTACATTATGGTTTACTTCAACACACACACACACACACACTTACAGGTGAGGTGACACAAAGATGTTACACAGACCTCTCATTACCCAACAATCAACATGCATGACTTATGGCACTCAGCATGCACTGCAGCCATACTCAATCCTTGTTACCAACATTATACATCTCTGTGATGCATGAGTTGTGTTAGTAGGTGATTCCCCTTCCCCTGAAACACACTGCACGCATGTACACAGTATTGCTGTGCACCTGTACACCACACTGGCATGTACTGTGCATCAATACCGCACAAGTGTACACACCATTGCTGATTGTGTGTATGTGTGGCAGTTATGTTTGCTCTGTTGCTTACAGCCCCTATGTGTTTGTCTGACACATACTTGGGATGATATTAGGACTGATGTCAGTAATTAATGCCTGACCTTTGATTTGCAGATCTCATCATCAGCAGTGCATGCATGTGCAATAAAATCTGGTTACACTGACAACCTTCAAAGCTTAACGTGAATATGTAGAGTGTACACATCCTTGTTGACATGCCAGCCTCTTCTATGATAAACAGTGAGGCCACAATACTGCATTTGTTAACATTACACACACCAATGTGACATATGACCTGTGCAATCCAATGCAGTGTCAAACAAATGTGTTAGTCGTGCAGATGCTGAATGAGATGCATACAATATGTGAGTTGCATAAGTGTGCACACCCTTAACGTGATGGTTTGTTGAAGCATCTAAGTGGAATACAGCAGTCACAATTCCTGGAAGGGGTGTACTAGCATGGCCCATCTTCACTTGCCATTATTTGGTCACTCTGCCCTACAAAGGTCCCCTAACTCTGCAAGATTGCAAGGTCAACTCATGTGCACAGCCCTTGGAGGTCACACAGTGGCTTCACTATTGCTGTAGCATCTGGGTTATGTCTGGCACAATTCATGGTTTGAATAGGTTGCAGCATGGCTTTTGTAGGTGATGCTTATATTCAGGTGATGGCGTCTGCACCAATTGCTGTTCCCCACTTGCTAATTGCATGCAGGCAGCTGTGTAGCTCTTCCAGTAGCCACTTTCATAGCAACCCACTACTATAAATAGCTGCATCATGTGGGTGTTGTCCCTTTACATTGCCTGTATAGAAGACATCCTTCATGTGTGGGGGCAGCAGTGTTACAGACAGCAGGTAGGAATACCTTTTACAACATGACTTGTGGACACAGGCCAACTACATGTTTGTATTTCCAGATCTAGGGGCAGTGTGTGAGTATTGCTGTTATATGCATTGAATACTGCTAGTTTTTCAGGGTTTGTGTGTACATGCTAGTTTTGCATGGAATGCAGTCTGTCTGCATAGCTGTCAACTGTGGGGCTATCCACATGATGGCCAGAAATTTGTCTATGTTTTGTCTGTTCCCCACACAGGTCTTGTCCTTGACAAATCAGTGGTATTCTCTCTGTTGATTGCTATCAGTACATGGCAACATCCATTTGTGTTTCTGACTTCATATTCCTCAGTAAGGGTATGTTGCAATCAATCCTGTAACACCAGCAACTTTCACAGTTTACAACAGCAATATTTCAAATATGGTCCTGTGTTTCGGCCTCTGTCCTCCACTTATATACCAGGCTTTGTCCAGATGTCATGCAGTAAGAGGTTGATAGGTATAGTTTATCATTATTTAGTGCTGACATTCCTGCTATCATTTAAGTGATGTTGTGGACTCTCAAACAAGTTGTGGGGTAGGGACCATATATATGAGGGCTACAGCTGGACAACATGTGTGACCCTCTACAGTCAGGAGGTCAATGTATAGAGAACACTGTTATATGCCCTTGTAAGACAGTTTATGGGGGATGGGTATTAAATGTTTTTAACCTAGGCTGTTAGAACATGTGAAGAATATCAGTAATAAGAAACGTAAAGGTGTATGGCTGTACATTTTCATACATTTCACTATGGGGACAATGGTGGCTAGAGCTTACTGTTTTGCACACAGTTCTGTTTGACAGTGTGATAGTATCGTTTTAAGTTAAGCATTGTTATGTAACTGATACATTTACATTGTGATACATTTACATTGTGATAATTGATACTTTCCCCCTAGGGGGTTTACTACAGAGTGAAATTGGAGGTTGTTGAACTACATCTGTAATTAAGTGTTGATTGATCCTTGTCTTTGAGGCAAGTGTGTTTTTTTTACTGTTGTGCTACTTGAAGGCTTTAGCCTAGACAGCAAAGTATCTTATTTTTTGCAGATTACTGTTTCATATGTTTTCTTTGAGAGTTGCATTAATCAGTTATTATGTATTTCAAACACCTAAATGCTACAAGAAATGGCATAAACAACTGGAATAGTACACAAATAAACATTTATATGTATGCAAATGTGTGATGTCATGTCCTTTGCATTGTGTGGGTTTATGTTTTCATGCAATAATTGTCATTTGTAGGAAAGAATCAGACTCTGGCCATTTGAAAAAAGTGACAACTGTAGGAATGCTGGCTCTTTGATATTCTGTACACCCTCTGTATATATATTCTCTTTATATACATCTATAAGCATTTATGTGTTTAGATATATACATATATCCACAGAAAGCAAGCACACGAAGATAATCAGTGAAAAAAGACTTTTTTTAATAAAAGTCTTTTTTCGTGGATTATCTTGGTGTGCTTGCTTTCTGTGGATTTTGAGTTTTGGGATTTTCTTATATATGTATATATATATATATATATATATATATATATATATATATATATATATATATATATATACACACACACACACACACACACACACACACGTGTGTGTGTGTATGCATCATTAAAATGTTTAGTGCTTCGACATTGTACATTCTCTTTGGTGGACTGACTGTTCTGCATGATACGTTAATGAAATCATCCCAACATCTTACAGCTCAGATGGCTTAGTGGTAACTTGTTGTGGCTATAGTGTGCCGGGTCCTGGGTTCAAGACTTGCAAGGGCTGGTTATTTTGTTGCTGGCCAGACCAAGGGCTGTTGGATACAGAGTGATTAAGGCACTTTTAAGCAGTTGTAAGCAGGTTTGCGTGGCACTAAGCAGTGCTAACTTCCGGTCAAATATGCTTACAGACAGCTTTAAAAGTGCTTAATTTGTGTAGGCAGTGCTTAACTCCACACAAACAGGCTTAATCCCGCTTACTACTACTTAAAAAGCGTACTCCCGCACTAATTACTTTAAAAGAAAAGAAAAAAGGGGTGATAGGAAAGTGGTGAAAAAGGGGGCAAGCAGAGGGAAAGACAATAGGGAAAGTAGCTAGGAATGTGCAGGACGGGTATAGGGAAGGTCCATAGTTGTCCATTTCTTCTGCAGCAACAGATGTGCATATATATTGAATTGGGAGGTATATTTGGACACTAAAACCCCTGAGAGAGGGATGAGGACAATAATAATGTGTTGTGAAGCCAATAAGTTCAGATTACATGTGTACAGTGGACACTTGTGCAAAATGGACAACTTTGTATGGGGTGAAAGTTTTGGGGGGGAACAGATTGCCCTTTTTTATTTTTTTTAAGGTGAGAGTGGAATGTTGGGGAAGGATAGTAGGTATATTTGGGAGGTAGGTTGGGTAGGTAGACAGACAAGACAGCATGCAGGGGGGATATATGACACGTAGGGGGTAAACACTTACACGGGGTGGGGTGTTAGGAAATCGGAAGCCCATGAGCCCCCAAATGGAAACAGTGGGACTGAGGTCCCCACCCATGGGCAGTCACCACTGCACCTTCATGGCCCCAAAGGTGGCTGTGCTGGAGGCTGAGCAGGAGGGGCAGACTGACCCTCTGATTGCGCCACACGGCCCTCAGGCTGGCATAGCAGATCTCCAAACTCGTTTTGGAGCTCGCTATGCACCAATCCCTGGACCTGGCTTCGGGTGACGGTATCCTGTCTGCGCCCGCTCACGGGGGGGTGAGCCCCATCCCCTGAGGCAGTTCCACCCGAAGGTGGTGCAGGACCAGTAGACGTGGAGGTCCCGGGGTGGTTCCCAAGACATGCTGGGGCCCGGTGCCATGGCCAGGTGAGATGGGAGAGGTGGATCCGCTGGGACTGGCCTTCCCAAACGTGCTATGGTGTTGCAGTTTTAGAACATATGTGGGTTTGTAATAGTAAACCCAACCCAGGATTAGTTATAACAGCATGCACAGATATTCCCATTAACCCAAAACAACAGATTTGGAACAGTTGCATAGCAAACAGAACACATGCAGATATGGAACCACAGTGGCCATTACAACAGCATGCAGGTTACATTGATAACAACAGGCCACCAATGATAGTATTTCAACATGGAACATTAATAGAAACACATTTTAATATTTGTTGAATAGGACATATGTCCCAACAGTAGGTTTGGTGTAAAATATACCCATTTATTTGGGTGTTTAGATTATTGTTGCAGATATGGTGGGGGGGGGGGGAGATGTCAGTTAACAACTTGTATATCCTTGCAGTACTCACAACTTTAATAATCATTGCTCTAATCATTACTCTACAGGTATTATTACAGTACACTATGGCCTCAGTTTGGGCAGTGGTATGTTTGTACACAGTGTATGCTTCAACCATCTTATAGCTACATTCTACTTCATTTACCTGGTAGACCTGTGGGAGAGATGTTTGTTAACACTACCGGACTGTTTCTACACATATTCCCAGATTCCTAGGTAAAATTACGCATACAGCTTACTACCACTTCCAGGATTCGAACCATGGCTATGTCTGCTAAAAATACAACAGTTTGTGTTTCGTCAGAGTAAGCTATTGAGAAACTGCTGTCTCTTCCTTCAGTGTTTTGTATTTAAGTCCCTCTTGATTGTACAATATAACCTTGTAATTACAACATTCATATACAGACATTCCTAGACATGTTTTTTTATGTAGCACAGTGTGGCTAACAGTGGTTAGCACAACATTACTATTCAGATATCAGATCTTGGTGAATGCAACATATATCAAGCCATACAATACCAGAGTAAACACAACCAGTCCGGTATTTAGAACTTTATTACCAGGCAGTTACACTTTTATTTAAATATGACCTATATGGGACTATTACTGTCATATTGTCTGGTTTATTCAGTACAAACTATACACATTTTTTATACTGCTAGGTGACATTTTACTCCTTTATATTTATTTCGTATGACTACTACAAGCAGGACTGTTACTCACCAGCCTCGCAACGCAGCCTTTGCAGCCTGCTGGCATGGGTTTCCTGGTTCACAGCCCACTCAGCTGGAGCCGTAATGAAAATAGAGTAACATTTATGCATACCTATCCATCACATACACAGGGTGGACTTTGGTAAACTGTTATTGCTATGAATACTTACACACTGCTGGGACACATCTCCCCTCTGTCTTGCTTCTTGGACCCACTGTTCCAAGAGCTCCCTCTTCCTCCGTTTCAAGTTGGCATAGTGGTGCCAGACCTGCTCACCATTCTGAGGGATACCAGTGGCACTGGTGAGATCACGGGCAAGAATTTCCCAGGCTTCTGCTTTATACGGGGAACCCTGGTACTGGTCCTGCAGCAGTCTCACATCATGTTTTTTTGCCAGGTGTCCTACCATGACCTTGGACTCCTGTATGCCCCTGCTCTGTGCCCGAAAGCACATGCCCTCTCCAACATCTGCCATACTGCCTACAGTGGAGAGCTACAACCAGTTATGAGCTGTATTCATGCCTGTGGGGTTTAAATACGGCCGATTTCCCAACCTTTGCAATGATTGAACGGTTTTAAAAATGCTGAGCTAAGCTAAGCTATGGGCAAAACTGTTTAGCTAAGGTTGGCAGGGCTTAAAGGGGCAGATTCAGCATTGCTTTCCAATGGGCAAATCCACTAGTTGGGCTATTCATTGCTTAGTATTCATATGTATGCAATGCTTACACCCGGTCAGCATAGCTGTGCAAAGCTTAATATTGCTTATGTTTTATTATATTTGTCTAACAACTGTATGGGATTGATTCATCATTCATTACGTAATATAGATTTATTTACTTTCCCTGACATCCCACAATGTGCTGTAATTAATTTATTCTTGTGTGACTATGCTGTATGGGGCACGTGCGTTTATATGGGGGTTTCACTACTTTATTACACTGACACCTTACATCTGGGCCTAATACACTACTCTGGTTGTGAAAAAGAAGTGACTTCCTACATAAATATACAAATAAATTACAATTGTAATGTTTACACATACAAAATGGAAATGGCTTTGGTGAGGCTCGAACCGTGAATGACTACATGCAAGGCATGCGCTCTAACCGCTACACTGTTGCACTTATGCTTATGCCGGATTGTCTGTTGCTTTTTAACTTATCCTGCCGTTTCAGCTGGGCTAAGCGTAGCTAAGCAACGGGCACACCCATGCAGCTACGCATAAACTTTATTGCATATCTCAAAAATAATTTTTATTTGTGTTTTTTTAATATGTACCCTTCAGAATATCCATGCTAATGCTGAACCTGTTATTCTAGCAACTTTCTGGCTTTGTAGGGACATTGTCCCTTATGGCTTTGTCCATATTCCTTACTCTGACGGTTTGGGAGGTGTGTGCTATGTGCTTATGCTAAACCTGTTATTCTGTCAACTTTCTGGGTTTGTCCAAATTTCTTACCCTGACGGGTTGGGGGTGTTATGAGCATTCTCGCTCATTTTAAACTGCCGTACGGCAATTGTAGTGTGCAAGGGGTGTGTGTATTGTGAGAGCACTGCTCTCAGACACACCCCCTGCACTAGTACACAGACCCGAGTCCATTTTACAGCATGGCAGCGTGCCTTCATACATATGCATGGCACTTCCGTGCTGAACAGCCACGGTCGCTTCCGTGCAGTAATAAGTTATTCCTGCACGGACGTTTGCTGAATCCGGGTGCTAGTTTTTCATTTAAGAATAGTACTCATCTGAAAAGTTATGTTATAAGGATTTGGTGACTGAAAATAACAGTAAAAAATTGATGGCTAAAGTGGGGACATTCCCGTGTTATAATTGTGTATGCTGCCAAGACATTATTACAGATACTGAATTCACACACCCTATAACTAAGAAAAAAATATATGTTTAGGGCATCAGCCACCTGAATAACATGTAATATTATTTATCTTGCCAGTTGCAAAATGTTTAGCATTGTATGTAGGGAAATCGACTTGCAAACTTAAAGATAGAATTATAGAGCACAAGTCAGACATCAGGAGGGGTGTAGAGACTAATGCCCTAGCAAAGAGAAAGATATGGAGCACACATTTAAGCTCCATGTAATTAGAGTTACTTATCAACATAGAAGGGGTGGTGATGTGACTAACTTGTTAGAACTTAAAGAATATGAGTGGATAATAATGCTTCTGGCAAGACAGTAAGCCCTGGCTAAATCCTTCATTTAGCATTAAACCGGTGCTTAAAAGGAAACGGATGATTTTGAAGAAATAATTTTTAGGACAAATTTTGGAAATATATTTATATGTATGTTTGTATGTATATAATATATATATATATATATATATATATATATATATATATATATATATACACATATATGCGTATACATCCTTAGTAGGATTCTATTTTCTGTCTATCTTTTTATTTATTTTTTTTGAATATTTTGTGGATTTACCTGAATTTTAAAATTATGATATACCTTTTTAGATAATTGTGTTGAAGCTGTGTCATGTAATGCCAATTAACTAATTATATGTATGTAAGGAGTGATGATTCTAAGCATTTGATGCACACTGAGGAAGGACGTAGTCCGAAAGTTTTCTGGGCTATTAAACTTTGTTTTATTGTATTCCTGAGTTGGTTGAGTGTTTCCTTTTGTAGTAGAACCATGATTTGTTGACCTAGACTTGAAGTTGTTTTGACACTGTATTGTCAGCCACTGACCCCAATTTACTCGAGGGAAATATTTTTTGAAGTAGGAGGATGTTTAAGAACTATTCAGATGTCTTGTTGCAGTCGGTTTGGGTAAATAGTGATGTTCTTCGTGTTTCACTGTTGCACTCATCACCTGTGGGTAATCCCTGCTGTGGTAGCCTTCGGCCGGTCCGAATACCAGAGTCAATGTTTTTTTGCTTCGGCTGCCATCACCTGTAGTCTAACGTCAGGTCATCAGTGCTGTAAAGCAAGGCAGCCAACGTCATTACATCAGTCTTTCTTGCCGTGGAGCGCGTAGCAGAAACAGTTCACACGATTGCCGGTCAGTCGCTACCAGAAGTTGAATTTCAGCTGAAAACGTCTAAAGCTAAGTACCCTATTGGGGATCCTTTTTTCTTGCAGTAACCGATGTCTGAAAAAGTTAACAATTGTCTCGCCTGTGGAAAGCAGATCCCACATCGAGACTTCCATTCTTACTGCGGCACTTGTTTAGGCCCAGACCATGACGTCCCCCGATGTTCTTCGTGTTTCACTGTTGCAGTCATCACATTTGGGTCATCCCTGCCAAGGTAGTTCTTGGCCGGCCCGAATCCGAGAGACTTAGTATTTCTGCATCGGTTGCTGTCGCTTGAGGACTGATGTCAGGTCATCAGTAGTATAAAGTAAGGCAGCTGATGCCATTACATCAGTATTGCTTGCCATGGAGCCCGAAGCAGAAGCAGTTCGCACGAGTGCCGTTCGGCCGCTACCTGAGTTTTCATCTCCGAATTGAAGTTGATGTGTTCTAAAGCTAAGTACCCCATTGGGGATTCTTTTTTCTTGCACTAACCGATGTCAGAAAGAGTTAATAATTGTCTCGCCTGTGGAAGGCAAATACCACACCGAGACTTCCACACTTACTGCATCACCTGTTTAGGCCCAGACCACGATGTCCCCCGTTGTCGCTTCTGTGCTTTGTTCAACGCCAGAACTATCCGTTGTCGGGCCCTTATTGTAGCCAGATATTTTCATTTACAGTCCTCGAATTCCAATATAGCTTCAGTAAGCCATCCGACAGCAGATCTTCCAAAAAAATATAAAGATAAAGACAGAGACAGACCGCACAGGTCCAAATCTACCGACAACACTTCCGTTTAGCTAGTCATCAGTCCTCCAGTACTCAGTGAGGCGCTGTCGCAGCCCCTGATGCCCACTTCAGTTGATTCACAGGCCGCTATCGAGACCCTTTCAGAGTCCAGTATGCTGCAAAACTCTTCTTCGACTAAGGATCCTGTGGTTGTGTCTACCTTGGATGGGTCCAGAACCGCTGAGCAGGCACCGGCTTCCGAGGAAGTCCTTCGCATTACCGAATCACAAAACAAACCGATGTCTTCTTTCGCTATTACCGTTCTTTCAAAAACGACCAAGGTTCTTAGGCCTAGGGTTGAAACCACACCCAAGAAACCGACGACCCACTCTTGGGAGCCTGCTACCTTGCCTCAGTCTCAAATGCTTAAAATGGCAGAAGACCTTATCATGCCGATCAGGGGAAGCCAAGCTACCCCCTCAAAAAGGAAGAGAGATCTGTCCCCTGTAGTTTTTTCTGAACAAGAGTCAAATTAATCTGATGCATTCGACTATGAAGACATGCAACCTCTCTCCACTTATGAAGATTCTGATACGGAGGACTCCATTCTTTCAGCCTCTCCCCCAGAGGATTTTTCTTTTGGGGAAACCCTGTATACTTTAAGGGAGCATTTTCAATGGGAGAGTCAGGACTACCCTCAGTCTAAAAAGAGACTTGGGGAATTCCTAGGTCTTCCGCAACACAGACTTTTGGCCATCCCCCCCCAGTCCTGGATGTTGTGGATGATGTTTTCCTTGAATCCAGCTTGACTCTTGATGCCCCACCTCCTGCTCCCAGAAAACCAGACAGGTACTATAGAGTCCCTTACTCACAGAAATATCTTTTTAGAAATCCAACAGCTGGCCCTGAGGTCATTTCTCAAGTGCCAAAAGGGATTAAAGCAACCTCTGCTAAGAATCCCACCCCCTCAGACAGGGATTGCCGAGCATTGGACAGATGGGGTAAAAAAGTATACACCTCAGCTAGTCTCTGTTAGGGCACTAAATTGTCAGTTCCATATGCTGAAATTTCAGCAACATACTTTAGAACTCCTTAAACAAAAAATGTCTTCCTTTTTCTGCTAGGGCAGAATCTAAAGATTTATAAGACTTAACGCATTCTGCAAGTCAAGTAACTAAACTCACTTTGCACTGTGGTTTTGATGCCCTAGAAGCTTCTTGCAGGGCAGCAATCACTGGATCTGTCATTAGAAGACATGCATGGCTTAAGGAACAACCCCTGCCAGACCATGTCAAATCTAAATTATTGGATGCCGCCTTGCACAAAGATAACTTATTTGGCACTGAAGCAGAAGAGGTCTTAAAAATGATGGAAGAAAAAGCAAAATCTATGCAAACAGTAAAGGATTTCTTACAGGTCCAGCAGGCGTTGTTCCTCCAAGCACTGGTCCTTTCCTGCTCTGAGTAAACTGGCCCAGCCTAGGCCCCGTGGAAACAGACCCCCCCCCCCCCAGACAGCAGCCCCAGGGAATGCAGAGATCTAAGCACTGGTCTACCTCCACTTCAGAACCAGAGAGTTCTAAGCCACCCCCTTATGGTAAGAACTCACAATGACTCACTTCCTCCACCCCCTCCCTTTGCCCACCTTCACTTACCCCTAGGAGGAAAAATCTCCTTTCACTCAAGCACCTGGGCCACCATTACCAAGGACCAATGGGTTATGAACATTGTGTCTCAGGGATACAAATTTTACTTCCACACACTTCCAACCCCAAAAGGGTTCCTAGATCTACCACCAAATCAGTGGGCAGAGGCTCAAAAGCAAATTGTTTCCTTGCTTTCTATGAGGGCGGTAGAGCATGTTCCTGCAGAACAGATAGGCCAAGGCTTCTACTCCAGACTTTTTCTGGTGTCCAAAAAAGAGGGCACCTGGGGCCCCATCCTCGATCGATCTGTTCTAAACACCTTCTTGGTGATCCCAAAATTCAAAATGCTCACCCTCCAGCAGCTGCTACCCATGCTCTCCAAGGACGCTTGGCTAACCACCCTAGATCTAAAAGTGGCCTACCTCCACATTCCTATCAGGGAATCATGCAGGAAATTTCTCCGCTTCAGGGCAGGATCTCAATGCTTTCAGTTCTCTGTGCTTCCCTTTGGCTTATCTACTTCTCCCAGAGTTTTCACAAAATGTCTGGCTCTGGCCATTGCCTTTTGCAGACAAAAAAATATTCAAATTTATCCATACTTAGACAAATGCCTTATTCAGATAGACAGACAGGAAAAGCTGCTCAAGCATCTGGCCTTTGTAAAGACCCTACTAACCTCCCTAGGGTACACAGTCCATGAAAAGAAATCCAAACAGGTGCCCACCCAAAGGATAATCTTTCTGGGAGCAAGTCTGGACACAGCATCCCAGATGGCATACCTTACACCAGAGAAACACATTTTCCTGACAGCCTACTTCTCTCAACTAGCCACCAGGCCTCAGCTATCTGCAAGGAAGATCCTGCAACCTCTGGGGCTCATGGCATCTTGCATACTACTCATTCCATATGCCAGACTGCATATGAGGAAACTTCATCGGTACTTAAAGAGCCTTTGGCATCAACACTCTCAAGACCTGGAAACTCTTCTACCTATAATTCCTTGCCTCAGAAAGGAATTTCTTTGGTGGGCAACAGCATGTTCCCACAACAAGGAACTGCCTTCTCCCCACCCCGTGCTGCCCAGACCCTCACCACAGATGCATCAGACTATGTTTGGGGTGCACACCTGGATGGCAGTTGTATACAGGGCCAATGGAGCCCACAGCAAATCCCTCTGCAAATCAGTCAAAAAGAGACGATAGCTGTGCAGCATGCCTTGATAGCTTACAAACCCCTTCCCTCTCCAGGAGTTCTCCTGATCAAAACAGACACCACTGTGATGTGGTATATCAACAAGCAGGGAAGGACTCACTCCTACCCTGTGTGCTAGGTGGCCATGACCTTTGGCTCACAGCCTCTTCCATGCAACTACACCTGTTAGCACAGTTCCTACCAGGCTCTCTCAACTCTCTGGCAGACCAATTAAGCAGAAACCTTCTGGACCCACACAAGTGGCAACTCACAGAAGTACCTTCACCATAATAACTCAGGAATGGGGAACCCCGAAGGTCAACCTCTTTGCCTCCCACACCAATCATCAGCTCAGCAAATTCTGCACCAAGGAGCATCATTGCATGGCTTGGAAAGTGGATGCCCTGTCCTTCCCCTGGGTCACTCTGTCGGTCTATGCCTTTCCTCCCCTACCTGTCATCCTCAGGGTACTGCTCAAAATAAGGGAGGAAAAACCAAGGGCCATTCTTATAGGGTCTATATTAGAACATCGATGTTTCAGGTCTTCGAATGTTCTAATATCGACACCTAGTAACCGAAAGCTGAAAATAGCGAAGTTTTAGATAACCAAATTCTTTCCTAGGGAAAGAATTCAGTTGTCCGTTCCTGTCACTTTGCTATTTTCAGCTCTGCAGCGGAAAGTTACGGTTGGGTTCAGGTAAGTGTGCGATTTTGTGGACCTGAGGGTTAGGGTGGGATAGGTGTGTTAGGGATAGGGCGCGGGTGAGGTGTGTGTGCGATAGTGACGGACCTTAGGGTTAGGGTTTGGGTTAAGGTAAGTGGTACATAGTGGTGTATGTACAGTTTAGTGTAGGTTTAGATGTAAGATTTTAGGTGCATGTGTGTGGATTGCTGTTTTTTGGTGTGTTTGTGTTGTGTGTATGTGTTTTGGAACAGCAAATTTTTTCCCCTAGGAAAAAATTCGATGTTCTAAATTTTCGGTCTTACCGGTTTTCAGTTACTAGGTGTCAGTATTAGAACATTCGAAGACCTGAAACTTCGATGTTCTAATATAGACCCTTTGTATAGCTCCAGACTGGCCCCAACAACACTGGTGTACCCCTTGTTGCGCAGCTTGTCCCCGCTGCCTCCATGGCATCTTCCTCAGATTCCAAACCTCCTGACCCAGAGGGAAGAGGAATTCATGCATCCCCAATTGCAGACACTCAGTTTGGCAGCTTGGCTTATTCCATAATCTCGAACCAATCTGTCATCCTCAGTAAACAGGTTCTGGATGTTATCCATGAGGCCAAACGTCCTAGCAGTAGAAAGTCTTATGCAGATAAATGGAAAAGGTTCTGCACTTGGATCCAGGCTAAGGGAGCCAATACGGCACAGCCCTCCATCCCTCTCATCCTGGATTACTTAGCTGACCTACTATACAGTGGTCTCTCTTTCTCATCTATAAAAATTCATGCCTCTGCTATTTCTGCTGATTTTTCCACTGAGCAGCCCTTTTTCTCACACTCTTTGATCATACAGTTCCTCAGAGGGGCTAGCAACTTGAGGCCCCCCAGAAGGGCACCAACACCAGCTTGGGACCTTAACTTTGTCTTGGAAAACCTCACTCTGCCCCCTTTCAAACCAGCTTCTTCTGCAGAGCTAAAATTTCTCTTCTGGAAGACAGCATTCCTTTTGGCCATCATGTCAGCCAGAAGAGTCTCTGAGCTGCAAGCACTCATAGCTGTGGAACCCTTCATCATCTTCCATGCAGACATACGTATCCCTCAGAACTAACCCATCCTTCATGCCCAAGGTGGTGTCCAGTGTGGCTCTCAACCAATCCATTCACTTACCCACCTTCTTTCCTAATCCCCAGAATAAGGGGGAAAGGATTCTTCACTCTCTAGATGTGCACAGACAGCTCAGATTCTATCTGGACAGGACTAAATACTTCAGAAAGTCTGATGAATTTCTGGTTAGCTTTGCTACAGGGGCAGAAGGCAAAGCCATCTCCAAGCAAACCATTTCCAAATGGATAGCACACTGCATCCATTTCTGCTGCAAACAGCATGGAAAGACTCCCCCAAGGGGGTCAGGACACACTCCACTAGAGCAGCCTCCACCTCTTCAGCTTTCTTCAGAGGAGTCCCCACCAGGGACATCCTGGAGGCTGCAACCTGGACATCTGTTCACACTTTTACCAAGCATTACCACCTGCCTCTCTCCTCCAAATCCAGGGCAGGGTTTGCCTCTGCAGTCTTGCAGGGCATCCTAGCCAGCCCCTAGTTTCCTTGACTGTATCCACCCATTTCCTCAGCTTTGGGTATCTACCCACATGTGATGACTGCGACAGTGAAACATGAAGAACATAGTACAGTTGTGTACACTTACCATAAATGTAGATGTTCGAGTGCATTCATTGTTGCAGTCCTGGTTTCCCTCCCTCCATCCCCCTTTATTCTCTTTCTCCTGTTATTAACATTCTTCCTTGTTGTTCTCCTTTCCTTACAAGGGATATATTGGTATTTATTTTCCACTGGTGGGGTTCTTCCAGCAGAACCTGGCCTCCTACTTTGGGGGCTCCTGACAGGTTAGGGCAAGAAAAACTGATGTAATGGCTTTGGCTGCCTTACTTTATACTACTGACGACCTGACGTCAGTCCTCAAGTGACAGCAACCGACACAGAAATACTAAGTCTCTGGTATTTGGGCCAGCTGAGGGCTACCCTGGCAGGGATAACCCAAATGTGATGACTGCAACATTGAATACACTCGAACATCTACATTTATGGTAAATGTACACAACTGTACTTTGCCGGTTCTGTGGCCTCTTTAATGCAAGAACCATTCGCCATAGAGCACTTTTTGTAGACAGTTATTTTCGTGTTCCGTCTTCGCATTTTGATATGTTGTCCATCAGCCAACAATCTGTGGACATTCTGAAAAAATGTAGAGATAAAGATAGAGACAGACCACACAAGGCTAAGCCTTCCGACGATGCTGCCGCTAAGAAGGTTGTCAGTTCTCCGGAATTCAGCGAGGCGCTTTCGCAGCCCCTGATGCCCGATTCGATATCTACGCAATCCTCTACCAAGACCCTTTCGGAGTCCGGTATACTGCAGAAATCTTCGTCCTCTTCCAAGCCTTTGGCTGTCTCTGCCTCGATTGGGTCCAGAGCCACGATACAGGCACCGGCTTCCGAGCAGGCCTTTCGGACTACCAAATCTAGACAAAAAACAACGTCTTTGCATCCAAGTACAGTTTCTCTCAGACCAACGGATTCTCTCAGGCCTAGAAGCCAGGCCACTCCTAGGAAATCTGCTTTTAGCCACCATCTTGCTACTTCTTCTCCACCACCCCAAGCACAAATGCTTAAAATGGCGAAATACCTCATCTTCCTTATCCAGGGTAGTCAGGCCACAACTTCTAAAAGGAAAAGGTACCCTTCTCCAGTAATTATGACAGAGCAGGATTCTAAGGAATCTGACTATTCAGTTTTTGAAGAGGAACAGCATCCCTTAACTGCTTATGAGGATTCAGGTGCAGAGGAATCCATCCCTTCTACCTCCCCGCCAGAGGACCTTTCCTTTGGGGAAACTCTTCACTCCCTCAGGGAACATTTCCAGTGGGAATCTCAGGACTTCCCACAGTCTAGAAAAGACTTAGAGAGTTTATGAACCTGTCCCAGCGCAGACCCCTGGCCATCCCCCCTATTTTAGAAGTGGTGGATGATGTTTTCCATGAATCCAGCTTAGACCCTGACGCCCTCCCTCCTGCTCCCAGTAAACCTGACAGCTAGTACAGAGTACTGGATTCCCACAAATACCTGTACAGAAATCCTGCTGCAGAGCCAGAGGTCATTACACAGGGACCTAAAGGAGCTAAGACTAGTTCTGCCAAGAATCCTCTACCTTCTGACAGGGACTCCAGAGCTCTGGACAGATGGGGTAAAAAAGTATACACCTTTGCAACCTTAGCTGTCAGTATGTTCAGTTGTCAGTTCCATATGTTAAAATATCAACAACATACTTTGGAACTATTAAAACAGAAGAGTGCTACCTTTCCTGACTGTGCAAATTCAAAAGAGTTAGCAGATGCACTGCACTCTGCTGGTCAAGTGGCCAAACACTCATTACAATGTGGATATGATGCCCTAGAAGCCTCTAGCAGGACAGCAGTGACAGGATCTGTTATTAGTAGACATGCATGGCTGAAGGAACAACCTCTCCCTGATCATGTCAAGTCTAAACTTATTGATGCACCCCTAGATAAGGAGCGCTTGTTTGGGGAAAAAGCAGAAGAGGTGCTTAAAAAGATGGAAGACAAAGCAAAATCTATGTAAACAGTAAAAGATTTCTTTCAGGTTCAACCTCCAGGATTCAGCAGGAACTTTCCCTCTAAGCACTGGGCCTTCCCTGCACCTAGCAGACAGGGCCAAGGTAAGCCCCACAGTGACAGACCATCCAGGCACCTATCCCAGGGCCAGCAGAGAAGTAAACGATGGACCACTTCAGTCCCTAAGGCAGGGGGTTCTAAGCCAACCTTCTATGGCAAACACTCACAATAACTCCCCCACCCCCCTCTGCCCTCCCCTCACTCATCAAAAACTAGGAGGAAGGCTCTCCCTCTTCAAAGACAATTGTCTTTCTGTAACAAAGGACCAATGGGTCTTAAAGATAATTTTTCAGGGATACAAATTCTCTTTCAGGACACTCCCAATTCCAAGAGGGTACCTAGACTTGCCTCCAAATCAGTGGGCAGAGGCATTGAAACAGGTCCAAACTCTCATATCCCAGGGGACAGTAGAATCTGTCCCCTCAGATCAAAAAGGCAAAGGCTTTTATTCCAGACTGTTCCTTGTTCCCAGAAAAGAAGGCACTTTTGCGCCCCATCCTGGATCTATACATTCTGAACAGCTCCCTGGTGGTCCCCAGATTCAAAATGCTAATTTTGTAGCAGCTGCTGCCTATGGTAACAAAAAATGCCTGGCTAGTGTACCTAGACCTAAAAGATGCCTACCTCCACATACCCATCAGGGAATCCTGCAGGAAATTCCTGTGCTTCATAGCAGGCTCACAACACTTTCAGTTCTCTGCACTGCCCTTTGGCTTATCTACTTCTCCCAGAGTATTCACCAAATGCTTGGCCTCGGCCATAGCATTCTGCAGACAGAGACATATACAGATTTATCCTTACCTGGATGACTGCCTCATTCAGGCAGACTGCAGAGAAAAGCTGTTCCAGGACCTTCTCTTTGTCAGATTACTCCTAACTTCCCTAGGGTTCACCATCAACAAGAAGAAATCAAAGCAAAACCCCACCAGGAATATCATTTTCTTGGGAGCTGTGCTAGACACAGCATCCCAAATGGCCTTCCTATCCCAAGAAAAGCAGAGCTTCCTGTCTCTACTTTGCCCAGCTGGCTTCCAGAAGTCACCTCACTGCGAGGAAGTTCCTGCAAGCCCTGGGATACATGGCATCTTGCATCCTTCTCATTCCTCTAGCCAGGCTTCACATGAGAAAACTTCAGTGGTATTTAAAGAACCTTTGGTGCCAGCACTCTCAGTCCCTAGAGACCTCTCTCCCTCTGATCTCATGTATAAGGGCCGAGTTTCTCTGGTGGGCAGAGCCCTGTGCCAGGAACAAGAGTCTTCCCTTCATCCTCTGCCTTTCCGGCCAGACCATCACCACCGATGCCTCAGACATTGCTTGGGGCGCTCATCTAGCAGGCAGGTGCACCCAAGGTCTTTAGGAATACCCAGCAACTTCACTTGCACATCAGTCAGAAAGAAATGATGGCAGTACAAAAGGCTCTGACATCTTTCAAACCCCATCTCAGGCCAGTGGTTCTCCTTATAAGAACAGACAACACCACAGTAATGTGGTATATCAACAAACAGTAGGGGACCCAATCTTTCCCCCCTGTGCAGGTTAGCCATGAGACCTCCATGGGTCTAAACCTAATTACCCAATACGTACCAGGGGTCAACACCACCCTGGCAGACCACCTAAGCAGAAACTTACTGGATCCCCATTAACTCATCCACTCCGGAGCAGCTCAGAAAAAGCTGCTTGCTTAATTCCACCATAGGAACAACAGTGCAGCCTGAGCTCATTTTCAGAAAATCCATTTGTAATACTATACAGAAAACAAATGTTCATAACTTGTTAACTATAAGAGCTACACTAAAAATGTAAACACGAAAGTTGTTCAGCAGACACTGACTTTTCCAACAGTGTAAATGTTGATAGTGCATATCAAAGTCATTATTAAATATTTGTCAAGGAATGCTGATATTGTGCAATTTTTTTACCTTTTTGGAAAAGCAAAGCACAATATCTTGGTCTATGTACCATGCAGACCCATACAATTTGAATGTAATTTGTTAGTATGAATGTCAGCTTTAAAATGATACCTTAACCATTACTGTGTGATGTTCCTTTCTTGAGATATTCACAGAAATATGATTAATATATTATTTTTCATAACTGATAAATAAACAAAGCATAATATCTCATCACCTGTAACAGACAGAGCCTACATATCAGTGTAGAAGTTGTGCATCTGAATGTCAGCTTCAAAATGATGCATCATTTGTGTGATTACCATGCCCCCTCGCAAAGATATGGGCATAATAATGGGAAGTATTGTAAATGTATAATTTTCATATTCGTACAAGACTAAACAAACTGTGATATCTGTACGTGTGTACAGTGCACAGACACAGTTCTTTTACCATGTTGTAAGGAGTAATACTGTCTTCAAAATGAGGTATTACTTCACACAATGAGATGCTCCCTTGCAAAGTTATTTATCAAAATATGAAAAAAAATCATAATTTCCATAACCTAAGTCCGAAACAAACTTTGATATCTGCCTATGAGTACAACATACAGGCACAATTCTTTTACCATGTTAGAACTATAACTAATCTTTTCAAAATGAGGTATTACTTAGCACATTCAGATGCTCCTTTGCAAAGTTATTTGCCAAAATATGAAAAAAAAATCATAATTTCCATAACCTAAGTCCGAAACAAACTTTGATATCTGCACATGTGTCAAACATACAGGCACAATTCTTTTACCATGTTAGAACCAGCAATACTGTCTTCAAAATGAGATATTACTTGACACATTCAGATGCTTCCTTGCAAAGTTATTTACCAAAATATGAAACAAATCATAATTTCCATAACAGTAAGTCCCAAACAAACTTTGATATCTGCACATGTGTCAGACATACAGGCACAATTCTTTTACCATGTTAGAACCAGCAATACTGTCTTCAAAATGATATATTACTTGGCACATTCAGATGCTCCCTTGCAAAGTTATTTCCCAAAATATGAAAAAAAATCGTAATTTGCATAACCTAAGTCTCAAACAAACTTTGATATCTGCACATGTGTCAAATATACAGGCACAATTCTTTTACCATGTTGGAACCAGCAATACTGTCTTCAAAATTAGATATTACTTGGCACATTCAGATGCTCCCTTGCAAAGTTATTTACCACAATATGAAAAAAAATCACCATTTTGTGCCTAGTGAACACTCCATCCAGTGCATGTCAAAAATGTCAAGTAGTCTTTTCCAGAATAAAATCACTGTAAGTGGTCTTATGGTTTTCTCTAAGTGAAATTAATTATTTTCTAGCCATTAGTAAAGCAAAGTTGCAGATTTATGCATGTCCTACACTGGCAGCTCCATCAATGAAATGTGCTCAAATATTTAGTAATCATATGAATGCGCAGCTTTAAATCAGTACAGTGGTCTAACAAAGCATGCAGTCAAGACTAGGGCTTTGTTGCAAAATTAAATCCTTCCTGCCCTCCTCTGAAACAATCAAACTGAACCATGTTATAATGCTATCACAAATATTTTCTTCTGCAGCTCTACTTACTAGCATAGCTAAATACTCTTTCACAGACATTAAATTAAGAAAAAATAACAGATCACTATAGCTTTTAGTAATTTAATTGAATCTTAAAAATTTTTGCACTACATGCATCTAAGCTTTACTTCTGATCTTCGTAATACATCCACGCTGCATCTAAACAAATGATAAATGTATTATAACCGCACCAGGAATTTAAGTTCTGCTCTGCACCACTAGAAGTCACAATACTTTTAGGTGAGCTGGCTTTCTCTAAATTCAGGTAAAAAAATCTATTAAAAAAAGATGCCCTGGTAAAAGATACTAACCAGCAAGAATTGCTCAGAGATAATGCTCATTGCATACTTTTGAAACCATAGTAAATGTTTATTCACAAAGATATCACCTTAATTGTTCAGACTACCAGATTTCCATAATTTAGTACGATCTCCCTCAAACCAACAAACTGGTCAAGCAATGCCATGATTTTTAACACTGCACAAACAATTTTACCCTGTTCAAATGTATTTACTTTTAACTCTGTCACTACTGTCATCCAATATTTTACTCTTTCCTACTTCATTACAACTCTAGCCTTAGTTGTTCAACCCTTCATCCTCAAACTTTTCACCCCATCATCCATTTGTTAGTCACTTGCTTCTGGTTTTCTACAGCCACATCCTACTTTTCTGCCATCACACCTCTCTCCTCTTTCTCCAGTCTGTGTAAGTATGTGTACATATCTAGTTTATAGTACAGTATGAATAATGTAATACTTTTCTTCACAGACATCCACTGAAAATGAAATATGGTTTAGTTGAACAATCTAGTAAACAAAACATCTCCTCAAGGTCTATGGTTGCTGCATTGGCAAGGATATTCTTCAGATCATAGACTAGCTAAAACACAAGAGCTGCTGTCTTGAGAACAAAGGCCATACCCCCTTTTCCAGGATGCTCTGGCTTTTTCACATTTCAGGGAGTCTAGAAATGAGCGTGTTTCTCTTGCAGCACAGGGTAGACTCATCCCCACTATAAATGCATAATTGTTTTCAATCATGACATGAAGCAATAGGTCTAAGAAGTACAGTTAATCACCAACTTACTACCATCATTAATAAACACCCTCTGCTTTATAAAGACAATAACCAAGACACTTAAAAATTTCGTGTTAGTCTTCAAACTGTTCAATCACTTATTAACAAACCTACTTTAGTCACTTATACCTATACACAGTAAATTACCTGAAACTTGTAAATAAATCTTCTCTCCTTCCTTTTTGACATGAGTGATATGCAATTTTGCAGATTACAGCGTATTTGCATATCACTGCTTACTAAACTTACCCTGCCTTTGCATATTTCTGTTTAAGTTGTGTTTTGCTCCAGTGGTTCAGCTATTTTTACTAGTTAAAAGAAACAATTACGAGAGAGTAGGGACAGTTGATTGGAAAACACACCTAAGTACTCCAGGCTGTGCTTATAGCTAGTCAGTAAGAATATGTTTGCCTTTCCTCATACGTGCATGGTACATTCCTGACAAAAGCTGTGGAAGTTTGATTTACCACATCTGAGCAAAACATGTCCGTACAGCTAACTGCAGGGTACAGGTTCAAATACTTGTTAGCGTATTAAGTATACCCAGTTCCTATTAAGTGCAGTTATTCTGCCTCACTATTAAAATCACATGAATGACACTTGATTTTTTGGCATAAATTCAGATTAGTCACGCCGTGCTAATTCGAGACGGGTGTGGGTGAAGTTAATCTGCCGGTACTTTATTGACAGTGAGCCACAGGCAAGTTTTATTAATGTAATGCTAATTGTTTGTGTCAGGAGTGCAAGAGCATTGCTTTTTTTAAATACAAAGCCAAAAAATCGGGGACAGGTTGCAAATGTATAACTCCCGAAACTTGCTACAATAATAGGTATTGCATTAGCATGCATTTTCTGAAGGATATGGAATATAGCCTGAAACCTAATGTGTATCGTTATTTAGTAACTTCAGTTGTCAATAATTTGCCAGAAGCAAACACACATTTTGTAAAGGACAGACCGAAAAATATGAGGTAAAAATCTGAACAGTTGAAAGGTATGATGAAGGTACACTATTTTATAACTGAAACATGTGTAATCAAATATGTAATCAGTTGCCTAACTACAGCGGCTACAAATTCCATTCTATGAAAGTGTTGCAGGACTTTTAAAGCACACAACAAGGACATACAGGCTTAGGAAGGGAAAAAAAGATTTTAAAAAATTATAATACCTTACCGGAAGAAACAAAAAAAAGTCAAACTAAACGGGAACGGCTTTTAGTGCGATCCATGAAATCCTTGAGTGATGAAAATAAAATAGAGGTTCCAGTAGCAGGTGAAATCTTCAATTCTTTGCAAAAAGAAAGGAAATACCTGTTGCTGGACCCTCTTTTTATTTGGAGAAAACAAAAGAAATTTAGGTTCAGGGCGGAGGTGTTATGCAAGTGGTGGCTTAGATTGCAAGAATCCGATTGGCTGCCACCACTTGCTTTATCAAGAACTTTGAAATGGGATTTTCTGCTATAACTTTAATGTGACCTTAATGTAAAAACACTCTGAATCGTAACTACAGAAGGCAAATTACACATTCAGTTACGATTTCAGCGTGTTTTACATTAAGGTGAACTACAAATCTGCAGTCTCGCTTGTGGAAGGGACTCTGAGGTAATGGCTTGCAATTTGTGTCTTCTCATGGTGCGCTCGGGTTTAAGCACACAGGCGCAATGAGAAGGTACTCGGGGTTAATGAGTTAATGGCAGCTCCACAGGGAAATCTTTGTGCAAATCACTCAGGAGTGGGGGACTCCGGAAGTGGATCTCTTTGCCTCACACCTCAACCACCAGCTACAAAAGTTCTATACCAGAGAGTATCACCTCCTAGCATGGAAGATGGATGCCTTGACCTTCCCCTGGAACTCCCTCTTTGTGTACGCATTCCCTCCTCTGCCCCTTATTTCCAAGGAACTGATCAAAAGAAAGGAGGAGAATCCAAAGGCCATCATCATTGCTCTAAATTGGCCCAGACAGCATTGGTACCCCTACTGTGCAGCCTGGCCTTACAGCCCCTAAGCAGTTTCCCCTGCTCTGAGACCTCTTGACCCTGGTGAGAGGGAAGATACTGTACCCAGACTTATAGACTCTCAATCTTTCAGCTTGGCCTATACCTTAAAAGCTAACATGGAGTCCCTGTTAAGCAAACACATCCTAGACATCATCACAGAGGCCAGAAGGCCCAGCACCAGAAAATCATATGCCGAGAAATGGAAACGATTCTGTTCCTGGAACCAGTCCAAAGGGGCCAGTACCTCCCATCCCTCTTATCTTGGATAACCTAGCCGAGTTGCTCAATAGTGGCCTCTTTCTCCTCTATTAAAATCCATGCCTCTGCCATTTCTGCCCATTACGAATCAGACTACCCCTCTTCTCTCATCTTTTGATTAAGCAATTCCTCAGAGGGGCTTCTAATGTCAGACCTCCCAGAACGCCTCCAATGCCCCCTGGAACCTGAATTATGTTCTAGAGAAAATAACCTTACATCCTTTCGAACCTGCTACTTCTACAGAATTGAAGCACCTCTCCTGGAATACTGCCTATTAGCTATATCCTCAGCTAGAAGGGCATCAGAACTTCAGGCTCTCATGGCTCTTGAGCCCTTCATTTTCCATGCAGACATGGTCTCCCTGAGAACTAACCCCTCCTTTATGCCCAAGGTGGTATCTGATGTGACCCTCAATCAGGCCATACACCTACCCACCTTCTTTCCCAACCCTCAAAACAAGGGGCAAATAATTCTACACTCGCTAGACGTGCACAGACAACTCAGATACTATCTGGACCATACTAAACCATTCAGAAAAACAGATCTGCTACTAGTCATCTTTGCCTCTGGGGCAGAGGGAAGCTCATTTCCAAACAAACCATTTCCAAATGGATATCACACTGTATCTATTTCTGCTACAGACCACATGGGAAACGCCCCCTAAGTCTATCCATACCCATTCCACTAGGGCAGCCTCCACTTCCACAGCCTTCCTCAGATGAGTCCCCATCAGGGACATCTTGGAAGCTGCCACCTGGACCTCTGTCCATACCTTTACAAAGCATTACCACCTACCTCTTTTTGCTAAGCCTAGGGCAGGGTTTGCCTCTGCAGTTCTGCAGGGCCTGCTGACCCATTCCTAGGACTCTAACCTATCCTTCCACCCCTCTCCTCAGCTTTGGGAATCCTCCCACAGGTGATAACTGTAACAATGAAACATGAAGAACATAGTACAGATGTGTACACCTACCATAAATGTAGATGTTCAAGTGTATTCACTGTTGCATTCCTGGTTTCCCTCCCTCAGTCCCCCATATAGCATCTTCCCCTAGAGGGAAATAAGCTTCCCACGGTGGTTTTTAGCCACCAGGACCACTTTTCCTTATTTTCTTGTGCTTCTGATGGGTTAGGGCAAGAAAAGCTGAGGTAATGACATCGGCTGCCGTGCTTTATAGCGCTGATGACCTGAAGTTGGACTACAGGCGACGGCAGCTGACACAAAAAAAATTGACTCTGGTATTCGGGCCAGCTGAGGGCTACCAGAGCAGGGATAACCCATAGGTGATGACTGCAACAGTGAATACACTCGAAAATCTACATTTATGGTAAGTGCTCACAACTATACTGTCTCCAGTTATCCATTGAGTATTCAAGTGGCAAAGTACAATGATAGACTTAACACTAGGGGCACACTGTAACAGTCCTAAATCTGAATTCATCTTCTTCACCAGTCACTTTAAGACATTTTGTTCTCAGAGGATTCTGCTGTTGGAATATGCATGCTCAGTCTTGGCATATTTTTTTATGTCATGGACCAGCTACATAAACATACCTTTCTACCAAGTCAGCCATTTCTTTTCTGCCACTTTTGTAGTTCAGATCTTGACTCTGTCTTAATTTGATGAAGACATTGCATGTTTGGCAACTAGATACAGGGTCCATTGTGTGCCTGAGGCCATGAATTTACTAATCAAGATCTGTACTAGTATTGCCGTAAGTACCAGCTGTTTAGCCCTGACACCTAAATACTTTGGAGAGAAAAAAAAAACTTCAGGTCTTTGCTACTGAAGATTGCAGTACTTAAAAGCTCCTTATACATGGATTGGTTGTAAGCTCCTACTCAAAGTCTGAGGTCACAGGTAGAGCACCAGAACAAGAAGGGAAGCTTGGAGGATATGCAGGAACCTAGCCCTCCTGAAGGCAAGGCTGTTAATGAAATACTATCCGGTTCTTGAAAATACTGGGCTAATCCTCAATAAGTGAAAGTTTGATTTAATTCCAGCTTTCTGTTTGTTGGATGACAGGAGGCCTAGAGAAGGTGTACCGTGGCTTACTATCTTTTGGTCTACCTTCTTGTGTGTTAGCACCACCCTGACACTAGTTTGTCCTAGCTTGAGGGTAAGCAACTTGATCCGGAGGAGCAATCCATTAAGTCACCTGACCTAATCATCTTTACCAAATAATTTTCTGCATTCCTGCACATATGACTGAACCACTGTAATCTGTTTTCCTTGATATGCTTCTTGCAGTTGAAGCTACTTAGGCTTATGTTCTTATGTCCTGTTTTCTTCTGCCTACAGTGTGCATCCTACTACCCATCTTGGGCCACTTCACCTCTGTTACGTTATGCTTCTCCAGCTGCTCTACCTTCGCTCTCTAAATGTATGTACCGTACAGAAGTACTGGTCTCACCACTGTTTTGTACACCTTACTTTTCAGCTTTTTTGAGCTTTGTTGGCATTTTTCTGTTGTTGGCTACAGCACCACTGATTCTAGTTTTGACCTCCTCATTCAGAGTTTCATTGCCCTTAACCTAGACACTTGAAGTTGTTAACTTGTTTGGTTAATTATTTATTTTTTGTATATCCTTTTATCACCGGTTTTAGTCCCACTAAGCTACTGACCTCTTTTCAGGTGAGAACCCAAGCTGTGAAATTTGGTTAGGGCATCGGGAAACTTCCCTTACTCTTTTCAAAATGTATTGTGGGATCTTTTACAAACACTTGAACTATCACCAGCTCAAGCAGATGGGATCTCAGTTTAATGTCTTATTCAAAGGACACTCTTTTCCCTTCTGTCTCAGTTTTCGGCTTCTTCTGATTTCCCCATTTGCTGCCTTGGCCGCTGTGTTATGTATGCAGTTTCATTGCACATGCATTCAGTTTTGCATTTCAGTCTCTTGTTATTTGCTGATGTTCCTGTTTAGAGTCTACTTATAATGCTGTATTGTCTGCTTACAGCAGCTTAGTTGATTTGTACTGTCTGACCTGTTCACAATGTAGTCCATCACCATTATGAACAGGAGCAGGCTCATTGCTGACCCCTAATGCATACTCACTCCCACGAGGAACCACTGTATAAGTGCATGCACTGTTCATACTTGTATCATTGGGGACTTTGTGTATAGCTTGCACTAATTCTACCAGTGTTTCTAGAGCTTCAGATCATTGCAGAATTGCCCAAATCAGCTTTTTTGTTCATAGGTTCATAGGTAGGTACTAGGCTATCGGCCCAAGGGCTTACATAAGCCTAGCCAACAAGGTTCCCTGGCTTACGCCACCCAAGAAAGTTATTTTCCTGTGCCACTGTTGAGCAGAGACACATAAGTGATCCCCGGGGTGTATTTCCTATTTCCCATCCACTCATCAAGATTTTTCTTGAAGAGTGCTAATGAAGAACTTTGCTTGACATAGATGGGTAGCCTGTTCCAGAGTATGGGAAGTCTCTGGGGCAGGAATCTATCCCTCCAGCATGTCCTGTTTGCTGTGGTGACAAGGTTTAGGTCCCTAGAGCGTGTAGCTCGGAGGGATTGGGAGGGATTGGGATTTCTTTAGGTGTAGCATGTCTAACAGCTCTGGGTTTGACATAGCTTTATATGTTAAGCAGAGATCACCTCGGAGTAGGCGATATGCTATGGAGTAAAGCTGGAGTTTTTTGAGTCGGTCAGTGTAGGACATTTGTTTGAGGCTAGTAATCCTCTTTGTGAGGGACTTCTGTGGCCTTTCCAACTGCTACAGATGTCTTGTGAGGTACATTCCAAAAGGGGCGAGTAGAGGGGAACAATGACCTGTTTTTTTCCTGGATAAGAACCCTTTTATGATGAGGTGTGCCACGTAGAAGGGCTTCCTGACTACTGTGGCAATGTGACTATCAAAGGAGAGACTACTGTCCACCTGGGTCCCAAGGGCTCTTATCACACATTTGGTGTTGAGTAGATTGCTGCCTATGTGGTAGTTCATGGGTACAGTGTTTTTACCAAAGGGGATGCCACTGCACTTTTTGGCATTGAGCTTGAGGCCATGGCTCTGACACCAGGCATCTGTCTCAGCGAGGCCCTTCTGTAGGATATCCACATCATTTGGGGACTTGACTATGGCTCCTAGTTTGCAATCATCTGCGAACTTCATTAGCCAGAGGCCTTCTGTGTTGGCCTGTACTTCAGAGAAGTAGATACCAAACAGGAGAGGTCCCAGGATGGAACCCTGTGGTACTCCACTTGTCACTGCTTTGAGGTCAGATTTGGAGTCTGCAACTTTTACAGTGTGGGTTCTGTCAATGAGCTAGTTGGCAACCCATCTTGTGATGTAGTCATAGTAGTGTGGTCATGTTGTGTACTTTATCTGTGTCTAGAAATGCCCAATTAGACTGTTTCCCCCATCTCCTACTCCACAATCTGTCTCACTGCAAACATTGGGACAGTCGTTCTGCATCCTGACCCGAATCCAAGCTGCTCATCTCCCATCTTTACATAGGTTCATAGAATGTTACTAGGCTAACAGCCCTAGAGCCCTTGCAAGTCTAGCCTTATTTATTCTGAGTTTCCCCAGTTGTCAGTGATTAGGTGAGCGAAGTCTGCAGAGGTAAGTGTCTATGGTAATTAATACCGACTGCCTCTGTCCCTGAGAAACATAGGTGCTACCCCAGGAGTGAACTTGTGGTCACACCCCTCCATTGATCTATGCTGCATTTGAAGAGGGTCAGGGAAGGACTCTGTTTCACATAAATTTAGAAGCTTGTTCCAGAGAAGTGGCACTCTCTAGGCATTGTATCTCTCCCTCAAGCATGATTTGTTCATGTTACAGGCTAGTTTAATATTCTTGGAATGAGTGACTCTCGTGCAGTTTGATTTACAAATAGGAGGCAGATTACAATGACAGGGCTTTCAGTCTTTCTGTGTAGGACTTGTTTTGTGTACCCTGCATTTTCTTGGTGGGAAACCTCTGTGGTATCCCCATCTGTTGCAGGTCTCTGGTGAGGTACACGCAAAAGGGAGGATTATACTCAATTATTGGTCTGATGAGGGATGAGTAAATGGAATTATAACATCTTTAGATCTAGATGCAATGCCTTTACTTAAAATATGTGCCACATAGAAGAATTTCCTTATCGCTGTGGTTACTTGGTGGTTGAAGTTTAGATTGCTATCAACCTGAGCACCCAGATCACATACCACTGGGTCTACACTTAGAGAGTGCTGTCTATAATGTAATTAGCAGGGATGTCAGCTTTCCCAAAGGGAATAATAATGCTGTTTTTGCATTTAGCTTTAATCCATGGCATTGGTACCAGTCATTTGTCTGCACTCACCCTTTCTGTAGTATATTAACATAGTTAGGGGACTCAATGATTGCTCCCAATTTGCAATTGCCGTTGAACATGGTCAGCCACAGGCCTTCCATGTTTCCCTGGGCTTCTGTGAAGTAAATTCCAAACAGCACAGAACCCTGCGGTACACCATTGGTCTTTTGGTAGAGGTGATGTCACCCACTTTGACAGTATGTGTCCTATCGGTGAACCAATTGGCTCCCCATCTGGTGACGTAGGGGTTAATTCCCAAATGTGAGAGTTTCTCTGTAATACCGGAGTGGAGGATTGTGTCAGATGCCGTGGCTAGTTCAAGGTAAGCAGTTTGCTCTGTCTTTCCCTCATTCAGGGCCTTGGTAACTTTCTCAAAGAAGTCAGCCAGGTTTAACAGGCATGATCTACCCTTAACTAATTCGAACTCTGAGTATATGTTTATCAGTCACTCTCCACTATTTTCATGCAGTGTGGCAGGAATCTAATACCTCTTTAAGGTCTACAGTTGCAAATGTAAACCAAACCAGGAACCACTAAAACTTCACGAAAAAAAGCACGATCAGCTCACAGGGAATGATGGAACCACACTGTAAAGTCACACAGTTTTTAATAACCTATTAAGCAATTGCATCAGACAGACTTCATCAGAATCTGGTTACCATTGCACAAACTCAAACTTTTAAAAGTCCCCCTCCCCTTCCTCATCATATGACATTTGTCCAGTAGAAAAACACTTCCATTTAAGATAATACAAATATATATTACTATCAATGATTAAAAACACTAAAAACAACAAAACATTATAAACAATTTACAAAAAGTCAAATTTTATAAGACATACGTCTCAAGGTGCTGGCAATAGATACAAATTCATTAAGCTCTGGGAAAACATTAGCCCTTAATTTTAATTGCCACAGTTTCCCTCTCTTCAATTAAGTTTTCCCAAGGTCCACCCCTTGGATTCTTGATTACAGTATCGCTCCTCAAAAGAAAAAAAAAATATTCTTTGGATTATTATCCACGTGCTTAAACAAAGAATTTCTTGTGTCCTTCCTCCTAATGTCTGCAATATGTTCATATATTCTTTCCTGTAAATTTACACAGTCTTCACAATATAAAAACATTGACACTGTTGACACTTAACCAAATAAATCACCCCCTAGAGTTACAAGTACAATGAAAGGGTGTTTATATGTTCACACCACTGACTTTCAACCTGTCACCCACTAAAATATGCCTACAGTACATACAGTTACAAATGTTCCCCTTGTTCTTGTACACTGGCACCAGAATGCTTATTTTTCAGCTATCAGAGATGTGCCTTTCACTCCATACAGCTATGAATTCCAATCTTTTCTAGTAGCTCAGACTTGAAAAAAGTTTGTTAATCTCCCTAAGTTTGAGCTCAGGAATGATCTGACTCAGACTGTCTATAGCTTCCAGGTTGGACTTCAGTGTAGCCTGCTGTAATTTTTACTGGAAGGTGGCTGAGGGAGAGATGTAGGGAGGTAGGGCCACCCTACACAAGCTGTCATGTTTGAAACTACTGTCTTTCAGGGAGTGGCTGAAGAACATCATAGTGGAGGCCTGCATCACCTTATCTGCAGAAGAAAAGGTGGTAGCTGATAAATGCAAAACAGGAGGTCATAAGGTAAAGCTTTTAAGACTCTCCTTAGGCTACATTTTTTTGTATTATACAGATAGGCTTGACACAGATATGGGGGAAAAAGGAGGTTGGGTCCATTATTTTCAGACCTCTTCGAAGTCTAGTACTTTGTCAAAAAAATGTTTACACCCGCTATAATACAGTGATCATTATACTCTGCCACTGCATAACTTTTTTACTTACAGACTAGCAGACATTTCAAGAGACACTACAGCAGTTTTTTGATGTCTATCTTCCTTCCTGACCACTACATACTCATCACAGTTTAAAAGAGTAACAGTAAACCTCCCTGCTCTGATTATTAATTCTTCTGATCAACCTCTGATTATAGAGATATTACTTATCCTGGCTTAAAAAAATCCTTATACCTACTTCAGATTCACATTACTGACACTTAATGTTTTTTAAGCATTATCCTGTTGTAGGTGAATTTACTGCAGCTTGCCAAACTCTTTACATATACTTGTGCATGCATTTTTATTTTATTTAGATACAGTTTGTTTGCTGTTTGCTGCTCTGAAATGTGTTTTCATTCTTCTGACTTCCAAGTAGTGACTGTGTCTGTCAAGGTGCAAGGTTAACTCCTTACCTGTTAATTCAGCTGTAATCACATTTGAGTGTAAAACCTGGAGCCCTTGTCGCCAGTTAACCAGACATCCAGGACTAAAGACAGATCAAGTTTGCCAAATCCCAAGTTCCCATTCTCTATTAGGACCCCCAAGGGTCATTCACAGGTGACCACATGAAAGACAAATTAGAGTGAGGCAGGAGCTGTAGAAAAGTAAACTAGACAGTTCATGTCTAATAATATCCGTGGCAGTTGATAAGGAGGAGTATTTGTATGACCTCATAGATTGTTTCACTGCTTAGAGACATGACAACATGCTGCACTTCTCTTCTAATTTCTTTGCTAGTATAGTGATTGGAATATCGCCCAGGGTAGCATTATACCCTAGTACCCTTAAAAAGCCTCAAGAGAGTTGTGTCATTTTTTGCTTAATTTACTGAAATGCAGTTCAAGACTGGGAATTGCATGCATGGCTCATACCTTACTATTCCTGTGCTTAAATTTAAAAAGATATTTTGGCAGAGTAAATTAGGCAGGAGGGATTCTGTGTATTATTGATGTGACTGTTATTGTCAACACCCTTTTCTGGAATACTGTTTTGGAGGATTGTAACTTGAAAGGATAATGTGGAAAGGCAGCTGCATTGAAAGACTGGGCAATTAAGAGTAGAATTTTGCGACTGTATACTTCTTCAAAATGTCCATTAGTGTACAAAGTCAAGATGTTTCTTTTTAATGCCAATCTGAAAATGCTACTACCACATTATAGATAAAGTTTTAAATTGATGATTTGAGTCGTGTTGCACTTGGGGGGCTTGCCCATCTTAACCTCCTTTCATATAATCAGACAGAAGTTGAGGGACATTAAAAAGAAAATACTGCAACACACCCACATGAATGGAGGTAGTAAATCAGGCTAGTCAGAAAACAACAAAGGTAAGCTGAAAACTGACTTAAAGGTTAGCTGTTAATTGTGCTTGATTTTATTTATTTATTTTTTTTGCCTTGTACAAAAATTATACATTTACAAGTTGTAGAAGCACAGATCTAACATAATGTTGAAAATGCAGTGTCAACCAACTGTCATGACAGCAGTATAATAAAGATAGTAGAAATCTCTCTTAATGTTTACCATTCCCACCTAAAATATTCTACAAATTATTATAAAGCTGGCAGGAAATTTGGCAAAGTTTGTGCCAGTATCAAAGTTTTTTTTGTGTGTGCGTGTACATTTTTTCAGGAAAAATAGCCACAGTTCCCTTCTTGCAAAATTTAATTACAGTAATACTTCTTAGAAGGGAATTGGAACCAGCCTTACATGTTTAATTATATAAAAGCATAACAAGGTTGAAGGAGATAATATCTGCCTCCCTTCGACCAGTTTTACGGTTGCAGAAAGGCAAATGTTCTCCTTTTTATCGACAAACTATCATTTCTTTCAGCCAAATACTGAAAACACTTTTACTTAACTCATTCAAGCCTAAAGCACTTTTTTGTATTCTTCCAGTTAACATCCATAGCTCCTCATGGCATTCAGACATGTTTGGGTCCATCATCCTTAACTGAGTGAGTCACACATTAGTAAAAGGCAGTATGAGTGCAAGGTGTAATTAATAAAATGATACTAAGATTGTTGATCTTGGATGTTCGCAAATTGGGAAACTAATGACTGATTTCCCGTTGTTTTTCATATTGTCATAGTTGCATTCATATTTTCATAACAGAGAGACCTACAGTACACTATACTGGAGATATTGGTAGTTATGTGCTAGTAATTATGAAAATATGAAATATTTCCATATGTACTTAATATTTTTATACCTGGGTGACTTGCAAACTATTGCATGTCATCAGATGAAACCTTAATGCTGAAGAAAACTGCTGTTGATATTTGCCCTCTAAGTTGCACATCTTGAAAGGTTTTCATAATTATTTGTATTATTAATTATACAAATAAACATAGTTCTTATTATTTCTGTAAATATCTAAGTAAGCATGCGGATAAAAAGAAACTTTTTGCTGCCATGTAAAAGCTTATGTCCAGCTAACAAAAGTAAATTGACAAAGACATGAAGAACCAGGAGTACATTTGAAGTGAACCAGAGACTGGATTTGGGAGGTGATCAACAGGAAGAAAACCAGCAACTCAGAAATTAATCAGTAAATGTGGGACTACAAAACATCAGTTAAATTTGTGAAATGTGACAGAGCAAGGAAACCTGGAAATATTGGACTTAATTTTGCTTTGTTAAACTTGTATGGGACTACAAAAAAAATGCCCTATTTCATGTCATTAATGTTTCAAAGAACATTAAGAAGAGGTGGAGAGGAAGGAAAGAGGTAACTAGAAGTAAAACTAATTTTGTTCTTAACATTATTTTTCTAAAATATGACATATGCTGTGTACTGTGAAGTAAAGCTTTTTCAGTTATTTTTTTTGTGTAATAGGGATACTAAAGTAAACAGGTGCCCCCCTTTCCTTCTTTTTTTCTTGTTCGGTTTTAAGAAATGTAGGCAATAGGCAGTACAATGTGAAAAGGGAAGAAAGCCTGGACAAAAGAGCATGATATAAGTAAAATGGATATGCTCTTCTTCCATTTGCATAGGGGAATGGCTGGATTAAGGCCCTTGGTTTGATCTAATAGCAACTTTTAAGGGGAATTAAGTAAGTATAAGAACACTAAATATAATGAAAAGTTTTCCTGTAGCAAATAAATGTCCACAGTACAATATTAGAAGTTTATAGTGGAAGGCAACTGTGTATCTGGTTCTCATGTTTCTATTGAGACAATAAAAACAGAATATTTCTTTCTTTTAATGGCTAGGAGATAATGTTTTCTGAAAGCATTGAAGTTGCTTTCTACATTTGAAAGAGGAATAAATATAAGACAAAAACAGATTGCACTTAGTGTGGGCAGAAACACCGGCTGTATCGTGTCTTAGCATTGATAAACCTTCATTATAGGCTAATCCAAGTCTATGAGTGTGGCTGTCAGTCTGGGACAATTGTTCCTATTTGGAGGGTTAAACTTCATTATTTGAAGATGTATATTGTTTGTGTGTTTGTATTTAGTTAATAAGTTCTAGGGGTATTTTTTTATTTGTTTGTGGGTTTTCATTAAAACAAAAAGTCTTGTAAGATGTGACTTTGGTTCATATGGATATAACAAGAAGCAACTGTATAAAAGATCAACCTGCCAAACATTAGTGTATGCATGTAACACAAAAGCTGAAACTAGGCATTTAAAAAAGGTATCATAGATAACAGATGAGAATAATAATTTCTTATCAAGACAACACCATCTATATTTAAATGGGAATGGTCTCACAGATATATACAAAAAAAAAAGAGTATTAAGCTGTGTTAAAAAAAGCAGTGTGTAAATATCTATGCTACAGGAAACACATTTGGAAAGAAGTGAACATGTGAATTTGATAAAGAAAGGATTTCAGGATGGTTATTCAGTGTAATATCTGGGACAAAGGAAAATGGGAGTACTTATTAATTCCAAGAGGAGCTCCAGTAGTGATTGAAGAGGAAGAAAAAGAGAAGATGGTGGTAGATTTGTAGTACTAAGGGGCTGCTGGCAAAGGAGGAGGTTATACTGGTATGTATTTATATTCCACCTAAAACTGCTACAATGAAGCTCAGGAAAATTCTGGGAGAAATAATCAACTTTCAGCAAGGAATATTATTTATAGGTGGGAAATGGAATTTGATTTGCAACCGTGAGGATGCATCTCGGAGGCCTAGAAGGGAAAATATAATAAGAAGGTAGACTTTTGAAGACATTTATGAACATATTTCATATGGAAGATGTGAATTCTGTAGTAGGAGTTCGAAAAATAATTTACATATTATTCCCCAAGGTACCAAATATGGACTAGGCTAGACAGATATTATATTTCCCAGGAACATACATTTAATTGAAAGTGTTGATACACATCCAATAATTATTTCAGATCATGTACCAGGAATAACTAAAATAAAAATGCAGAGTAATAAAATAAAAATGAGACACTAGCACTTCCCCACCTATCTGTTAAATAAGAGTGGAGTTTAAGGAATGGGTAGTGGAAATTCTTTGGGAGATATTAGGGAAGATAGAAATTTATTCTAAAAATATAGCTAGGGAGTGGGAAAAAAATAAAGGGGAGTTTAAAATAGGGTATAAATAGAAGAAAAAGAAATACGGTTATGAAGTAACAAGAGTTATTTAGAGGGGCTGATAAAAGTCTAAGTGTTGCAGAATAGGAGGAATCTCACAGAACAGCAAGGAGTGCAATTGCAGAATGCTAAAGAGAAATTAAGGGACTATCTTGACAGTATGCATGAGTTTAGAAAGACTGCTGTTAAGCAACTGTTTTTTGATAATAACTCCAGAACGTAAAAGCTTTTAGCACACGGGCTCAGGCAACAGAAAGTAGAAAGAGTTGTTGCCAAGCTTAAGGAGCCTATGACAGGGAAAAAATAAACACATATCCTGTAGAAGTATTAGAAATATTTCAGAAATTTATGAAAATCTGTATAAAGCAGAGACTGGAAAAGCTCACCCAGACTGTGTCACAACTTGCTGTGAGGGAAAGGTTAGTTTGTTTTTGCTTTCTTGTAATTCATATTGTTTCATTGCCTTTTTCTATTTTGTGTATTGTGATTTATTTCCTTGACACTGTGTTTTACTTGTATTCTACTTTTAATTGTGTATTTAAGCTAGGAAGGAGACCACAGCTGTGTCTCTTGTGAGTCGCACAGAAATTAAGTTTTCCCCCACCCTCTCACCCTGGTGCTGTTGTGTTTTTAAACTCAACTGTCTCTCCAGTTGTTTGCCCTTTATGTTAATTTGACCACATATCTCCTTCTCTCTCCTCTTTATTTGTCTTTTGTGAGTAAGCACTAAGTTATCATTTTGAGATATCACTCCCCTTCAACTATTTAAATGTATTGTCCATCCCAATGTATTCCATAGAGTCAGAATGCAAAGTGCCCACCACCCTCCAGTCTATCCTGCTCTTTTAAAATGAGTGGCTGTCCACTTAGATAGCTAAAGCTTAAGTTATTCCCTCTTTCATATCTAACTGCTTAGTGCACACTGCAGCTGTTAGTATATGAACCCATTTCCCATCTTACCTTTAAAATTTACAACATGTAGTCCAAGACCAACAGTTATTAGAGAGCTCACTTTCTGCCTGTCAGTAGTCATCTTGGGATTAGTGCTTTTGTATTTCTCCTGGAGAGAGAAGGAGCACAGGTACATTTTCTGGAAACTGCTGATCACCGGAAAGCCAGATAACTGCTTCATAGGTGCCAGTTTGAAGTTTGTGTTTATATTTTGCTCCTGGTGAGAGAAGGAGCAGAGTGCATTTATTCCTGATTATTTTTGGTTGGGTAGTGAGGGTCTGTGTTTGAACTTCTGGATTGGTCTGGTTGCTATTCAAGGCTTCTACCAACTAAAGGCTGCAACAACCTATAGACCTTTGCATCATCTGGGACAAGACTGTGGATCACCAAGACAGCCTGTGGCCTGTTTCTCATCTTGGGATTGGTGTTACTGTTTTGCTTCTGGTGAGGGAAGAAGTAAAGGAGCATTATATCCCAGCGGTGTGAAGCTGTGGTGAGACCAGCACTAGTAGTAGCCAGGCAGTAGCCATTCAGGCGACTCCCCTCTTTTCCTCATTCTTGACAAGCTAATTCTTTCTTTTCAGTAAGTGCTGCTTGATTTGCGTTTTATTTCAGAATAACTGCCTAAATACTTCATCCATAGGTCATCAGGGTCAACTTATTAGTTCCCCTCAACAGGTTGGCAGTGCTGTGTATAGACGCAGATACCCTGAGTTGAATTTTTTTCCTGTAAAGGCACTACTGAAATTTAAACAATACCTAGTCGCACACAGGACAACTAGTTTGTAGTGATAAGCACTGCCTCCAGAGGTGCAAACCAGATACTCCTGGCATTACTTTAAATTCTCACTGCAGCTGTCTAATCAATAAAAAAGGGTCTGTTGCCACGGATATGAACTTTTCCACTATCTCTGTTACCAGATTGGTGGATATGGGCATCCTAAGGCAATGCAGAAATTCTCAAGTTTATTGACAACCAATTAATTCTCAAACAAACTGAGAGATGTATTTACACAATGTCACTGAAGGTAAAGCTCTCGCATTAAAACACTCCTAATGTCAATATGGTTGTCAATAGTATACACACCACACCCATCACACACAATTCAAAGCAGACACACAGACCCACATATGCTGAGGCATTTAAATGTAACCTTCCTAAACCCAGAAGATCTTCTAGATGAAGTACACACAACAAATGCCCTCAGCTGGCCCGAATGCACTTTTTCAAAATAACACCCACATCAGCACATACAGTCTCATCTTATGGAGCCTGTACTTCTCAGCCGATAAGGTAAGGCATCACACAATCCAACATTCTGGTCATTGATGTTCCTCTCACCAGGCTGAGTAAGGAGAAGGCCATAGTCGGTTGCTTATCAAAGGCCAGGATCCACCACATTATGCACAAACTCAGGTCATTAGACTACAAGTACCATTATGAGTCAGTCATAGTCTATGTAGGTGTAAATTACCTGAGACCTACTTCCCTAGACCATATGAAGAGAGACATCATGGAGCTCTCGAAATATGTGTCCCACTCTGGTATGAACCTACCATTTACCTTCTGCAAGGATGCTGCTACAATATGAGCAAAATATGACTGGCTTTAATAATTGGCTTAGTTTCTGGTGTCATTCTAGGGAGGTGCAGTATTTGTCAGCATTGAATGAGATGGTCAACAGACCAAGCTGCTTTGCCAGGAATGGTCTGTACTTTTCCCCTCTAAGCTTTTGAATATTAGCTAAAACATTGTCCTCCCCATAGTACCTTTTTAGACAATGCCAAACTGAAAGTACTTCTGACATAGCAAATCAAAACCAAGAAAATCTAAAGGTATTGCTGCCCAATGCTAGGATTCTAAACAAAAAACTCCACTCCCTAGAAGCTGTCTTCACTGTAAAGAATGCTGATGTCTGTGTGGTCACTACATTGTGGTTTAAAGCCTTGGAGAGCACACTGACAGTGCCAGATTAAAACGCCTTCCACACATTTACACCAGCTATTACACAGAATGGGACTAAAGGTGGAGGTGTCTTGATTTACATAAAAAAATAAATATAGCACAAAGCTGGTCAGACAGGAAATGCCCTTGAACTTCTCCAAGTTCAAATCACCATAGGCAAAATCCAGTACCACTTCCTTTTAAGCTATAGGTCCCCCTCTTTAACCCGGGAAAGCCATACCATGTATTTAAACTCATTGGAAACATACACCATACAACCTAGTACCATATTCATTGGCAAATTTAATTGTCCCATTACTAACTGGGAATCATATATGACACTTAAGTGTACAGTCATAAATATTCCTGGACCAAATTGTCAGTACACCGACCGGGGTGTAGCCATACTGAATCTGGTCCTCACTAATGTGGGAGAGTGCTGTACGTCCCCTAGTGTAATGTCTTCTCTTATAAGGTCAGACTACAAAATGGTCTCTTTTTTGAAGTAAAAATAAAACCTGGAACCCCAGCTAACCCTGGAATATTCAAGAATTACTATAAGGCTAATTTCCTATTGTTAAGTGATAAGCTGGCAAAATTTCAAGCCCTAATAAATCCTGATGTAGTGCACCCGCAGGTGTAGCTGAATAGTGTATGGGCTCCTTACTTACCTGACTCTGGTGGCACCCTATTTACACCCAACACAACAAGGTTGCAAATAATAACAGATTTTATTCTAGATGGCAACTCTAATCTTAACAGGCAACAGCACAGTAGCAACAAATTATTGCAGTAGCACAAAGTGAGGCAATATGAGGTATACATACAATTAAATCACACCTCCCAGAACTCAATGAGAGGTCTTGTCATTCAAATATGAGCAAAAATGGAGTGTCATTAAGCAGTAAAGATTCTGTAATGCAACAATACTAACAGCAGCTATAACGTTGATCAGTTCTAATCAGACCAAGCTGTAAAAACATACTGTTATACCCTGTTCACTGGCCAGTGACTACTTGCAGTCTTAATGCCGGCATGATGGGGCCGGAAGTTGGAGCTCATATGAAGCCCGGGTATTTGTAATACACAAAGCATTTAAGGGGAAATCCACACTGAGGGGTGAGTAACATGAGATCCACAAAACGACAACCAGTACTATTTTGAGATAAAGCTAAACAATTCCAGTTCAAAAAAAGGAAAAAGAGAAAAGCCTAGGCACACAGTCCCAGTCGAAGCTATAGCACAATGTTATGAAAGTATAAAATGGCAGCCAAAGCCTCTCACCACTCTGTCAGTAATATTTTGGATGTCAGGCACCACAGTTCCACTGATGAGAAGTGTAGAGATCACCCAACAGCCGTCTGGTAATCAAAAATGACTTCTTTATAATAGGCCCAACAGTATTCCTGTCCTTACTGATCAGATGCAGGCATGGGACTACTGGTTCCAGACTTCTCTCCTGATTCCACAGATCACCATCGACTAAGTTTTCCAAGGAGGGAAAACACGATCTGCCACTTCACTTTCCTCTCCCAGACACTAGACACATCTGGTTTTAATACAAGGCCCCTTATTCCTTCACCCTGTGTTTCAGTCTGATCTCTTTCACTTTTGTTTCCCTCTTTTATATCAAATATCTCAATTAAAGGGGCTAGGTGGGTAGGCACAGGGACATGTTTGAGAGAGATTAGTACTGCTTTTTCAACTAAAAATACACACATATCCAACTTAACAATGACCCACGAGCCACATAACTATTCCCCTGTCTTTCTTTATCTTATACCCATCTCCTCTTGAATCATAGTCTGTTATAAACATGGACAGTAGATGGAAAACAATATCCTGGAACGTTAAACGTCTCCAAGACAAAAACAAAAGAAATCTTTTAATGCATCTCCTATTAAAAGCAGAAGCAGACATTTCATATATTCAAGAATCTCATATGGTAGATGATGATTGGACCAAAGAAAAAAGTAGGAAATGGATAAAAGACATTATATCAGCAGGTAACAGCTCCAACTCCAGAGGGCTGGCAATCATTATCAAAAACTCATTTAAACCTACTGTAGTAGACAAAGGTTCTGATAAAGGAGGTAGATGGTGCTACTTCATGTGCCTAATCCCACCAATGACCAAACCAATATTGTTCTTAAACCTATGTGGTCCTTGCTCAGGACGACAGCAATTTATTCTGAAAATATATAACCTATTATTAAAATTCACAAATCACCACTTTATTTTTGGGGGGGGGGTGGATTGGAATGCTGTAATTAATCCCAATATTGACCGTTCTAATAAATCCAAACCTTACAGTTCACAAGCTTCCCTTGCCTTGCTAAATTTAATCTCAGATTTTAATTTGATTGACCCAATATCTTTTGGAGAAGTCACACAGAATACTAATAACTACACATACTTTTCAATTTGCCATAACTCCTGGTCAAGGTTAGACTTTTTTTAATATCTGAAATAGTAATAAATACTAATAAACTGGCAAATAAAATATGTGGATGAACCAAGGTTTTTCTCGGATCACCTTGGTGATCAACCTTAATCAAAATTCATCCTCCCATCGCAATGGATTTAACTGGTCCCTTAATAACAACATCTTACTCAACCTAGTAGTGAAAGAAGAGATCATTTCTACCCTACTGGAGTGTGCAAACAATCCCCAAAACTCAAGTATCCCATATGACATTCAATGGGTGGCATGCAAAACTATCCTTAGAGGCATATTAATTCAAAAATCTACATTTCTCAAAAATAAAAGGAAAGAAAAGGAGAATAGTTTCATATCTGAAATTAGAGATCTGGATAAGAAACTCCAAGAAAAACATTCCCTAGATGTGGAAAATGATATGATTAATATGCAAAGGGATTTATTCAACTTACATCAGTACAGTTACTTTACTCCATACAAGAATGAAAGTTTATCGCTAAATTCTCTGAATGGACACAAACCCCCTCCAAGGCTCTAGCTAGATTAATCGAGAACAAACCATCTTCTCCCAGGATAACCTTCATCAGCCACCAAGGAACGTTATATATATCAGACTCCCAGATAATAAACCTATTTCATCAGATATACTCAAATATATACTAGCAATGAACACAAAATCCCATCCTCAGAGATAGGAAATTATATCAATAATATCACCTTTTCTAAATTAAATGAAAAACAAAAAGAAATCTTATCAGCCCATATGAGTCAAGCAAAAATAAGAAAAGCCATTGATATCCTTAAAGCAGGGAAAGCCCCAGGCCCTGAGGGTTACTCCCCTGACTTCTGTAAAACATTTAAAGACTCCTTAGTTCCAATTTTGCTAAAACTGTTTAACGCTGTTTCTAGTAGTGGGATATCGGACCTTTATATTAATCACTCCAAGACAATTCTAATCCCCAAAAATAATCTGGACAAATCAAACATTAACAACTGCAGGCCAATCTCTTTAATGAATATTGATATCAAAATCTTATCTTCTATATTAGCTGAAAGGCTTAAAAAAATAATCCCCTCCCTCATTTCTAATGATCAGTCAGGTTTCATGCCCAATAGACATACATGGGATAACACATTAACCTTAGAGACCATGATCAACATTACCAAGAAAGAAAAAATCCAAGATATGCCATGATTCTGGATGCTTGCAAAGCATTTGATAGGGTCAACTGGGAATTTCTATTCAAAGTTCTGTTGCATTATGATATACCTTTAAATTTTATTAACACTATTAAAACTTTATATAATAGTGCCTTTACACACCTATATATCAACAATAAGTATCCGTTGCCAATAAAAATATCTAATGGAACCTGTCAGGGATGCCCTCTCTCCCCTTCTTTTTAACCTGTATTTAGAACCGTTATTTTTACTCTTACTACAGAAAACATACCATTCAATACCCAAAATATTACATACCAAAATAAGTCTGACCGCATTTGCAGATGACTTGAACCTATAATCTGAAGTAGGATTGTTCATTTGTCAGCAACCTGTGGGTTATGGATCCGAGCCGGCAACTTGTTTCAAGCTAATGGATCCGAGCTCCTAGCTCCTCCCTTCACCCATAATCCCCTGCTAACCCTCCATGACCTCAGATCTAGTTTGCCGCACTTGTGATGGCTGGATCCTTTTCTTGAGCTCCGCAGACAAGTGAAAAAAAAGTTAACGTTTTTGTAGCATTTTTCATCAGGAATTTCTGTTTTAGTTTAAATTAATATTTGTAAAGTGTGTCTGAGTTAGGTTTCCTATTTTTTAATTAATACCCTCCCTTCGCTGGTCGCTAGTGTGTGAGTGTTTGTTGAGTGTCTTTTGGGGCCTGTGTGTGTGTGTGTGTAATTGTCTTTTTCTTTTCCTTTTTAGTTAAAAAAAAAAAATGGCTGAGGCCCCAAAAGCCATATTTTCTAAATGTACCGAGTGTGGCCATCAGCTCTCCCCGGCTGATGGCCACACTCAGTGCATTCGGTGCCTTGGGGTTGAACACCTCACCTCGGGCTGTACTATCTGTGCAGCGTTCAACCCCAGGGCACTGAAAGAACGGAGGTCGAAGCTGGTCCAGGCAGGGCTTCTACCCCCGGATTCAGCTTCGGCCTCCGCTACCTCTGCTACTCCCGTGGCTCCATCACAGCCTGTGGTGGTTGCCACTCCTGCCCCCTGCCTCCGACTGGGACTCAAACTCCTGCTAAAGTGTCGGAGGACAGGGAGGCCAGGAGGGAGAAGCACCACAAGCGGCGGGCCGAGACCTCCGTTTCGGCCCCGCCAGCTAAGCGGGCTTCTCCCTCCATTGCTTCTAGGTCTCCTCCTCCTCGGCTCCGATCCCGTTCTTTCTCCCGGGGGCCGGAGGAGGAGGAGACCCGATCTCCGTCGAGGTCATCGAGGCGGCATTCCAGGCCTGCCTCGGTGGCCTCTTCGAGATCCACTTTCAGCTTATCAGATGCAGACTTGGACCGGATGATGTGAAGGTTCATCCAGGCCCAGCTGCAGATGGGAGTGCTCTTGCCTCCCCCCCTCAGGGGGGGAGCTCGACACCTTTTTTCCACCCAATTGCTCCTTCTCCGACCCGCTACCCGGGTTCGGAGCGCTCTGAGCCGAGCAGCCTTGGAGCCGGGGGTGGGTCGGCGCCGACAGTACTTGGTACTTCGGATCCGACCCTACCCTCGAGTCTGTCGGATCCGACCTCTCGGAGCCGTGGTCCGAGCTTCGGATCCGGGGGATTCAGTGTGCCTTCGGCTCCGTCCAGGTCGGAGCACACTGTTCCCTCGGATCCGACGGTCTCGGCGCCGCTCCGATCCTTCATCGGATCCGAGTGGGAGCCGACTTTCGGATCCATTGGAGAGTGGCTCTCCCTCGGCATTCGATGTTGTGGAGAGGGCTCTGTTGAGAGCATCCGGACCCCCGGTCTTTGCATCGACTCCTCCCTGCACTCCCTCTCTGCTGGGCCAGGCTTCCATCACCCGGCCAAAGGGACAGCCTGCTTCGATGTCACAGACAGTTCCATTGGAACAAGATGTTGCTGGCGAGGCCTCCTCGGACAGTCCCCCCGAGGAAGCTCCCCGCAAGCATAAGTGCAAAAGGAGGCACGTGGACTCCCCTGAGTCCTTAACCGAGGACACGGACTTGGAGGAAGGGGAAGGCTCCCCAAGATCACCCCCTGAGGATGTCTCCTTTGGAGACATCATGGAGATGCTGAGAATCAGAGGTGGGTGGTCTGCCCCCAAGTCTTCCTCTGACGAGTCCGTGTTTCTGGAGGCATTCGAGGCAGGCCCGTCTACCTCCTGGGTGTCCCCTCCAGCCGATCCCCTGGTGGACCTTATTACCACCAGGGCATGGAAGAATCCGGACACAGTGGAGCCAATACCGAAGTGACCGGATAGGATTCTTGCCCCCCCCCCTCAGACCGGTCACATTGGAGTAAGGGCCCCCCTGTAGATGCCATGTTGACGGCGGCAGCCACAAAGAGGGAATTGGCTCAGGAGAGTACCTCAGTCCATCCACCGAGCAAAGAGTCCCGTTTGATGGATTGCTTAGGGAAGCGAATCTTTAGTTCAGGGACCTTCTCAGTAAGGTCTCTGAACTATATGGCACATGTCATCAGGATGCAGCGGGATCTTATCAAAGAATACGCTGCATCCCCCCCTGAGTCCATGTCGGAGGAGGATAAACATTTGTACTCCACCCGAATGGCCACTCTGAGATCTATTTCAAACACCTCTATGCGGCTGTTTTCCCACACCACAGAGGGAGCCGCTAGGGCCAGCGGAGCAGGCCTAGTCATGAGACGTCAGGCCTGGCTCCGTCATTGCGACTTTACGGAGCCCTTTAAAGCGTCCTTCGCGAACGCCCCCTTTGATGGTTCTGCCCTTTTTGGCAAAACTGTTCGTGAGACGCTTGTCCAGAGTGAGAAGGACGGGAAGACGTTGTCTGCCGTCGGAGTCCGCTTCTCTGCTCCCCAGCAGTCCTTTTCAAGGAACCAAAAGGGTCAGAAGACGATGTGGTTCCGGAAATCACAACATTCCCAACCAGCTCCGGACAACCAGTCCTACCGTGGCAGAGGTGGACAGGGAGGACATCGCCCCGGGGCAGAGGGGCTCCTAGAAATTTCGGGTCCAGAGAACCTTTCTTTGAGTGGCCCGCGCAGCACATGTAGCGGCGTGGGAGTCCATCACAACAGACCGCTGGGTGCTTCGCATCATATCCAGAGGGTACAAAATACCAATTCTCCATGTCCCCCAATCCAAGAACCTCCCCGATGTACCACCCGATCACAGGGAGGCCGCAGCCGCAGAAATACAGCAGCTGCTAAGAAAAAGAGCCATCCAGCCCGTCCCCCAAGACCAGCTCGGATTAGGGTTCTACTCCAGGTTCTTTTTGGTGCCAAAAAAGACGGGGGACCTGAGACCCATCCTAGACCTTTCCCGCTTGAACCTATCAGTAATCAAGGAAAAATTCCGAATGGTCAATCTTCAATCTATCCTCCCCCTTTTGAGGGAGAACGATTGGATGTGCTCTATAGACCTCAAGGATGCGTATTACCACATCTTAATGGACAAACGATCCAGGAGGTTACTTCGCTTCCGGCTGGGAGCCAGTCACTACCAGTTCAGGGTCCTTCCCTTTGGCCTCACCACAGCCCCCAGGGTGTTCACCAAAGTGTTAGCAGTGATTGCGGCCCACCTGAGACTCCAGGGAATTCAGGTCTTCCGCACCTGGACGACTGGCTCCTGACCGCACCAACAAGGCATCTACTTTGCTCGGCCAGAGACTTCTTTCTCCATCTAGCCCCACAACTAGGCATTACTATCAATGTCTGCAAATCTCTACTGGCTCCAACACAGATCATAGAATTCATAGGTGCCAGAATAAACACCAGAGATTTGCGAGCCTTCCTAACTGCCGAGAGAATTAGAAATCTACAACTTCATGTGCGGGCTATCCTTCATTCAGAGGCTTCACCAGCGGAATTGATCCTGAGGGCACTAGGCTCCATGGCAGCAGCGATTACACTCCTTCCATGCGCCCGTTTGAACATGCGAGTCCTGCAATGGACTCTGTTAGTGCAATTGTCCTTCCTATCCCTTCCTCTCCACCATCCCATTGCTATCAGCAAGGCTTGCAGAAGGGCGCTACTATGGTGGCTCCAAGCATCGAACTTCCATACGGGCCGTCCCTTCTGCACCTCTCCCCCTATCGCCACTGTGACCACGGACGCTTCCCGCCTCGGGTGGGGGGGCATTACTCAGGCAGGACAGTTCAAGGCACGTGGAACGATGCAGAGACCTCCCTGCATATCAACGTTCTGGAGATGAGAGCGGTGCTGTTGGCGTTGCAAGCACTTCAGAGCTTCCTCCCCGCAGGAACGATTGCAATTCACTCGGACAACATGTCAGTGGTCTGGTATATCAACAAACAGGGGGGAACCAGATTTATCCCCTTTGCCGCGAAGCCATGAGAGTGTGGGAATGGGTGATCTCCACCAACCGCTTTCTGATTGCAACGCACATTCCGGGGAGGACCAACATCCTAGCGGACAAGCTCAGCCACACCCTTCTTACCCCTTACGAGTGGTCTCTCAATCCTCTAGTAGCGAAGCAGATATTCGCAACATGGGGGCAACCCTGCTGCGATCTTTTTGCATCTCCCTCAAACGCCAAATGCGACAATTTCTTTGCTCTAATCCCCCCCACCAGGGGAATCTCCAAGAGACGCTCTGGTGCATGCTTGGCCACCCGGTCTACTCTATGCCTATCCTCCTTTTCCAATGATGATACAACTCTTACAGAAAGCCTCGCGGTTGGTGAGCAAGATGATTCTCATTGCCCCATTCTGGCCTCGACAAATTTGGTTCCCTTACTTGTGGTCTCACCTTGTGAATCACCCTTGGATTCTAGATCCCATTCCGGATCTCATCTCCCATCCATTGGACTTGCCAACTCCAAACCTGGACAATCTGAAACTGACAGCTTGGTTGCTCCAGTTCCACTCCTAGTTAGGACTCCCGGTATCTCTTCACCAGTCAAAGCCATCCTCGTGGCAGCACATAAGCCCTCCACCAGGAAAGTGTATCACAGCAAATGGAAACGTTTTTCCATCTGGGCGGAGCGCCGCGATCTAGATCCCTTTACGGCTCCTCTTCCATCCATTTTAGATTTCCTAACTGAACTCTTTCAAGAAGGCGCTAGTTGTTCAACTGTCAAAGTGCAATTGGCAGCCATTTCTCATTATCATGTGGGACATGATACAGGACCCTTGATGTCAGCCAAATTGTGTAAAACCTTTCTCAAGGGTACCTTTTTACTTGGACCTCCTGGAAAAGAAGCCATACCCCCATGGGATCTTACTTTAGTTCTTCAAGCCTTGACTGCTCCACCCTTTGAACCCGCTGCTTCAGTGGATCTCAAATTCTTGTCATGGAAAACAGCATTCCTTGTAGCCATTACTTCAGCAAAAAGAGTGTCGGAACTTCAGGCTCTTTCTGTAAAGCCTCCATACCTGATTTTTCACCCTGATAGAGTGTACCTCAGGATCAATCCTTCCTTTCTTCCCAAGATAGCATCAGAAACCAACATAAACCAATCCATAAATTTACCGGTTTTCTTCCCTAAATATCAAAATAAGGATGAATACAAGCTGCACTCATTGGATGTTCATAGGCAGCTTCGTTTTTATACTCATAGGACGGCTGGCCATAGACAATCCGACCAGCTGTTCGTTTCCTTTGCCAAATTTAACTTGGGGAAAGCTATCTCTAAAGTATCTTTATCTCGCTGGATTTCCCAATGTATCCTACTAGCTCATCAAGCCTCGGGTAGACCCGCACCAGAAGGAGTCCGTGCTCATTCCACTTGCTCCATTTCTACTTCTGCGGCTTTCAAGTCTAGAGTTCCTTATTTGTTCTGCAGCCACTTGGGCTTCATCTCATACCTTTATCAACCACTACAAGCTAGACCTGCTTTCTAGAGGGAGAGCATCCTTTGGCTCTGCGGTGCTTCGTAATATCCTTCCATGATGGCCACCCAGGGTGCAGGTAGTGGGGGACTCTGTCCCACAGGTTGCTGACAAATGAACAATCCTACTTCAGATTTATAAGTTATGTACTCACCATAACCTTCCATCTGAGTAGGTAGTTCATTTGTCTGCAACCATCCCCCCCTCCTTCCCCCTGACCTTCTTTGGATCTATTAGTTTTTAGATATCCTTTGTTGGATATATATGGAGAGGCAAACTCGATCTGAGGTCATGGAGGGTTAGCAGGGGATTATGGGTGAAGGGAGGAGCTAGGAGCTCGGATCCATTAGCTTGAAACAAGTTGCCGGCTCGGATCCGATATCGGATCCGTAACCCACAGGTTGCAGACAAATGAACTACCTACTCAGATGGAACGTTATGGTGAGTACATAACTTCTAATTTTGAAAACCCCATATCAGACACTAAGAAGATAATCACAGCCCTGAATACCTTTTCATATGTTTCTGATTATAAGGTTAATCAAGACAAATCTTGTATCTTCCCAATTAATCCTTTAGCACACAAAGTGAATGTTTTTATAGACTCTCCATTTTGCATAGTTTATTCCTTCAAATATCTGGGGATTAGCTATGACCATGACACACCTTCTGTACTACACTCTAATTTAACAAAATTATGGTCAACCATATCCCAAGATATGTCCAGATGACAGCAGCTGAAACTCCCTATGCTTTCTAAAACATCCATTATTAAGATGAATATCCTCCCAAAGATTCTATATTTCTTCCACGCATCTCTTTCCTCCATTCCCAATATTTTCTTCTTGAAAATACACAAGGCATTTGCGAAATTTATATGGTACCCAAAATCAGTCAGGGTATTTTACCTAAGACTTACACTGCCAAAAAAATAAAGGGGGTGTTGGTATGCCAGCCCTGCAAATTTATTACAGAATTTTACATGCTAATAGACTAATTAAAATTGCTAATCACAAACCAAACGCTCAATCACAGTCCCCTCTCTGGGTTAATATGTGGTTTAACCACGTCTTAAACAACAACCTTAACCCCAAAGCTCTTCCCTTTATAGACCCATTAGTTATTAAGAAATTAAAATTGCACCATATCCTAAAGGGAAAAATAAAATACTTTCAGGAACTAATTAAATCTGTTAAATTGGAAAAAGCGCTCCTCCTATTACAGCCTATTCATCTAAACCCTAATCTCATGCTGAGTAGAAATGTGATTAATTTATCCAATTACCCTCAAATCAAAGAATATACCATATGGGATATCCATAAATTTAGGGATTTATCACTCACAAAATTATGAGAGACCCTAAAGTTGCCTAAAAATATGTAATAATTCTGCGTCATCTAAGGGAACCCGTAGCCTCTCTGCCTTATGTTCACATTATAAATGAAGTAGACCTTAATCAGGTCTCTAAACTAATGGAAACATTATCAACTAACAAGAACATGCTGTCCCTAACATACAAGTTTATCAGTGCAACACTCCACCAAGACAATGTCTTATTTGCAGACTATTGGAACCAGCAAGGATTAAACTTATCAGAACAGAAATTATCTGCTATTAAATATACTCTTTCTTTCTCCCCTTTCAAGAAACGTATTTATACCCAATTCATGATCATCAATAATCTATACTTCATGCCTGTCCGTTTAAACAAATTTAACCCGAATATTTCAACTGCCTACCCTTGCTGTTCCTACCCTCAAATGAACATTATACATATTCTATGGTTTTGTAGATACTCCCACTCCATTTGGTGCTCCCTCAAGGTGAAATTAGATAACATGGAATACCATAAATCAACTCTCTCATGGGAGACTGCACTTTTACATATCCCAAATAATATTTCTTCGAAATTTAAATTTCACATCCTAATAACTATATGTTTACTAGTCAAAGTATACATTACCAAACACTGGGTAGACCGTACTAAGATGTCATGGAGTGGCTTCAGGAACATGGCGGTTACATACATAACTTCACAAAAACTTTTAATAACAAGTCCCAAGAAACGCACCTATTTTTAGAAGTTCTGGAATACTTTATTTGATCTTTTATCTGATAATTAAAATTCCTTTTTCTGTACTGATAGTGGTTACCTCCAAGAACCATTCCTATTATGTGTTCTAGGTAGTTTTTCCTTCCCCTCTCACTTTACCTTCTTGGTGTGTGGCTCAGAACAACGCATTTATGTTTTTCTTCTTTTATCTAAAACTGTGAAATTGTATTCATAGATAGTATTGTCTAGCTTTAGTGAAGTTTCTATTTGATTATGTTTTTTTTCAAATGTAATTCAGTTACTTTGTCTAGGGGTTTAACCCAAAGCAGTACTTTGTACATATTGTAGATAAGAATTGTTTTTGTAGGTTATCCTCTTTATGTACTGTCATGTTAATCTGCATCTTTCTTGTGTTATGTTTTTTTTTTTTTTTTATGTATATGAAAAGGAATTTAATAAAATTCAATTTGAAAAAAAAAAAATCAAATGAAAAGGACCACCACCTTGAGGTGTATTGGAAAACTGCAGTCTGTTAACCATACAGTGAAATACAGTGGGAGCTACACTCAACCCCCGCTTGAAAACTTGGGTCCTCCCAAGTCAAAGATAGATTATCAGCAAAATATATATACAAACACTAATGCGCCATCAACTGAACAGGATTTCTGCATTCAAAAGGTACATCCCACCAAGGATGATCAACATTATGCTTAACTTAGGATGGGGTGTCACCAGTTGAGCAGGAGGCATAGGGATCATGGGCGTAGACTCTCCGATGAGCAGTGGTCACAGGCTCCTGTGTACTATGTCCCATACTGTCATATGTAAACCTCTGTGGGGGCCGAATCAATCTCTGAGACTTTGGTTCGAAAGAGACAACTGGGGAACTCAGCTCTAAGGGTTGGTGTCCAGATGTTCTTCGTGTTTCACTGTTGCAGTCATTACATTTGGGTAATCTGCTGACAGGTTGCCCTCAGTCAGCCTGAATATCAAAGGCTTGGGTCCTGCGTCGGTTGCTGTCTCTTTTTCCATGATGTCAGGTCGTCAGGAGTATAAAATAGGCAGCCGACACCATTTTCTTTAGTCTTTCTTGCCGTGCAGTGCCCGAAGCAGAAGCAGTTCGCAAGTGCCGGTCGGCCGACTCCTGAAATTTTCGAATTCGAGTTTCAGAACCGAAGTCTTCAATTAAAGCTAAGTACTTCGTTGGGGAAACTTTTTCTTGCTCCATACCGATGTCAGTAAAAGTTAATAATTGTATTACTTGTGGGAAGCAAATACCTCCTAAGGATTTTAATTTGTACTGTATTCCTTGCCTAGGCCCAGATCATAACGTACCTTGCTGTCGGTTTTGTGCTAGATTTAACCAACGCACTATTAAGCGTCGGTATATCTTTGCTTCAAAATATTTTGGAAACAGATTTAACTACCCTGAAATGTCGTCGGATAGCAGTCCGACTACCGGAGTTCACAAAAAACGCAAAGAAAAGGACAGAGACAGACCGTCGAGGTCCAAAACGGATGACGAAGCTTCTCTTAAGCCAGTCACCGGTTCGCCGGTACTCAGTGAGGCGCTTTCGCAGCCCCTGATACCCGCTAATTTCGAATCGCAGGCCTCTACCGAGAAAGAGTCCGGCACGCTACGAGATTCTCGAAGTATTGTACCCGCGGATGTCTCTCCCTCGGATGGGTCCAGAGCCGCTGAGCAGGAGCTGGCTTCTGAGGGTGTCTTCAGGCCTCAACATTTCTATATAAAACCGACGCCAGCTTCAAAAACAAAGACAAAGGCAACTTCTAAGGCTAAAAAAACGATGCATGAGCCACGTGTTCAGGCTTCTATGCCCAAAAAGCAGATGATCAAAATGGCTGAAGACCTACTTACTTTGTTCAGGGGTTCCCATCCCCCTGAAAAGAGACCTAGGCAAGACACTGATTATGAATCTTCAGATCAGGTTTCTTTTTCATCTGATTCCTCTTCTGATCAGGAATTTTCTATACCACCCTATGAGGATTCAGATACAGAGGAATCCATCCCTTCTGCATCCCCTCCTGAAGATTATTCCTTTGGAGAAACCTTGCATACTTTGAGGGAACATTTTCATTGGGAGAGTCAAGATTTCTCAGAATCAAAAAAGAGGCTTAGGGATTTCCTTCTTCTCCCTCAGCATAGGCCTTTAGCCATACCTCCTGTACTAGACATTGTTGATGATGTGTTTTCGGAATCAAGCATGACTCCAGATTCCTTACCTCAGGCTCCTAGCAAGCCAGACAGATATTATAGGGTTCCTGACTCACACAAATTTTTATTCAAAAACCCTGCTGCTGACCCTGAAACTATTTCATGGGGTCCCAAAGTTGTAAAGGCCTCAACAGCTAAGAATCCTACCCCCTCTGATAGAGATTCCAGGGTGCTGGATAAATGGGGAAAGAAGGTTTATACGTCTGCAACCTTGGCAATTAGGGCCTTAAACTGCAAGTTTCATATGCTTAAATAGCAACAGCATGTTATGGGATTACTGAAACAGAAAATGATGTTGATTTCTGAATGTGTGGAAAATAAAGAATTACAGGAATTATTGCATGCAGCAGAACAAGTTGGAAAGCATACTTTGCAATGTGGTTTTGATTCCTTGGAGGCCTCCAGCAGGGCCGCAGTTACTGGATCTGTGATTAGAAGGCATGCCTGGCTAAAGGAGCAAAATTTGCCTGATCATGTTAAAGCTAAATTGTTGGATGCACCTTTACAGCATGATACTCTGTTTGGTATTAAGGCAGAAGAGGTTCTAAAGAAAATGGAAGACAAAGCTAAGTCTATGCAAACTGTAAAAGACTTCTTGCAAGTGCAGCCACCAAGATTCAGTAGACACTGGCCTACAAAAAATTGGTCCTTTCCTGTGTCCGACAGAGCTTCACGGGGCAAATCCAGGTGCTCAAAGGGCTCTAGATACCAATCACAGGATTCCTACAGGTCAAAGCAATGGGGTGCCTCTACCTCCAAATCTGGAGGAAATAAAGCACAACCCTACAGTAAAGTCTCAATGACTTCCCTCTGCCATCACCAAGCACTTATATTTTGGCAGCCCCCTTAGGGGGAAAAGTAGCACTTCATCCTCAAAATTGGCAGTTAATAACCCAGGACAAGTGGGTATTAAACATAGTATCCCAGGGATACAGATTTCATTTCCATACCCTGCCAATTCCAGATGGTTGGCCAGATCTGTCACGAAATCAATGGGCAGAGGCACAGAAACTAGTTACATCCCTCATGGATATGGGGCTATTCAGCCAGTGCCAGAACAGGAAAACAGACAAGGGTTTACTCAAGACTCTTCTTGGTACCCAGAAAAGACAAGGCCTGGCTCCCAATACTGGATTTATCAATTTTGAACACATTCTTGGACATACCAAAATTCAAAATGCTAACTTTGCAGCAGCTTCTGCCCATGCTGGGCAAGAACTCTTGGCTAGTGACTCTAGACTTAAGAGGCATACTTGCATATCCCAATAAGGGAATCGTGCAGAAGATACCTCCTCTTCAAGGCTGGCTTTATGCATTACCAATTCTCTGCACTGCCCTTTGGCTTATCTACTGCGCCCAGGGTCTTTACAAAGTGCCTGGCACCAGTAATTGCATTTTGCGGACAAAGAAGTATACAAATCTATCCTTACTTGGACGACTATCTCATTCAAGCAGAAAACAAGGACATTCTTCTTCAACATCTGCCATTTGTGAAAAGGCTTCTGACATGCCTAGGGTACACAATAAATGAAAAGAAATCACAACTGGTACCCTCTCAAAAGATAACAGTCCTGGGTGCAAGCTTGAATACAACTGCCCAGATGGCTTACCTCACGCCAGAAAAACAAAAGCAGCTGACTGTTTACTTCAAATAGATGGCAACAAAAACCCACTTATCTGCAAGACAAATTCTGCAGGCTTTGGGGTTCATGGCATTCTACATTCTACTGATTCCATATGCAAGACTGCATATGAGGAAACTACAGTGGTACCTAAAAAGTTTATGGAGTCAACACTGTCACAGTCTGGAAACAATGATTCCTCTCATTCCCTGCCAACAACAGGAGTTTCTTTGGTGGGCAGAGACATGTCACCAGAACATGGGACGGTCTTTCATTCTACCCCCCTGCCAACCAAACCCTAACTACAGATGCATCCGACTATGCTTGGGGGGCCCACCTGGCGGGGAGATGCATTCAGGGCATATGGAGCCCAAAACAAATGCATCTGCTTATCAACCAAAAAGAGATGTTAGCTGTTCAGAATGCCCTGACAGCCTTCAAGGACTTAGTTCATCCAGGACAACTACTGATAAAGACGGACAACACCACAGTTATGTGGTACATAAGCAGGGGGGTACACACTCCTACCCCCTTTGCAGACTAGCCATTGCATTGTGAGACACAGCCCTGACTTACCAAGTACATCTTCAAGCTCAATTCCTGCCAGGAAAACAAAACACTCTGGCAGACGACTTAAGCAGAAACCTTATGGACTCTCACGAGTGGAAACTGGATCCACAAGTCTTCAGCATGATAACAAAGAAATGGGGTAGCCCAGACATAGATCTATTTGCCTCTCCCCAGAATTATCAACTGGACAAATTCTGCACAAGGACGTATCACAGACAAGCATGGAAAGTGGATGCCCTATCCTTCAGTTGGAAAAACCTATTAGTCTACGCCTTTCCTCCTCTGCCTCTTCTTCCCAAAGTCCTACTAAAGGTCAGACAAGAAAAACCAAAAATGATTCTAATTGCCCCGGATTGGCCTTGCCAACACTGGTACCCAATCCTAAGGAATATGTCTCAAATCCCTCCTTGGTACTTGCCTCAAATACCACATCTACTGTCTCAGCAGCACAATCAAATTCTGCACAATCAGCTCCAAACTCTGAACCTGGCAGCATGGCTGATCATGTAGTTATTCAAACAACACCTCTCTGCAAATCTGTGATGGATGTCATTTTGGAAGCCAGAAGACCTAGTACTAGAAAATCTTATACTGATAAATGGAAGAGATTCTGTGCTTGGAACCAAGCACAAGGAACTGACACAGCAAAGCCAAATATTCCTCAGATTTTACAATACTTGACTGAGATGCTTGACAAGGGCCTATCTTTTTCATCAATAAAAATCCATGCCTCTGCCATCTTGGCTCATTACAACACAGAGCCACCGATTTTTTCTCATCCTCTGCTAAAACAGTATCTTAGAGGGGCCAAAAATGTAAGGCCTCCCAGAAGATCACCAGTTCCTGCATGGGACCTCAATTTTGTGTTGGAAAAGCTCAACCTGCCTCCATTTGAACCAGCTGCTACTGCAGATATAAAGTGTTTGTCCTGGAAAACAGCTTTACTTCTGGCAATTACTTCAGCAAGAAAGGTTTCAGAGCTGCAGGCCCTCATGGCTGTGGAGCCTTTTATTATATTTTACCCGGACAGAGTGTCCCTCAGGACCAATCCTTCCTTTATGCCTAAGGTGGTATCCAGTGTGGCTCTTAACCAAACTATTCACCTGCCAACCTTTTACCCAAATCCGCAGAACAAGGGGGAGTGGATTCTGCATTCCTTGGACATGCACAGACAACTAAGATTCTACGTAAACAGGACCAAATCTCCAAGAAAAACAGAGCAGTTACTGGTGGCATTTGCTGCAGGATCAGAGGGAAAGGCTATTTCAAAGCAGACTATTTCAAAGTGGATAAGCCACTGCATTAGTTTCTGCTACTTGCATCATGGTAAACCGGTGCCCAAGGGCATTAGGTCACATTCCACCAGGGCTGCATCTACATCTGCAGCCTTTCTCAGAGGGGTACCAACCAAAGACATTCTAAAGGCTGCTACTTGGAGTTCTGTGCATACTTTTACAAAGCATTATCATTTGTCTCTTTTTTCTAAGTTCAGGGCAGGCTTTGCCACTGCAGTTCTGCAGGGCCTTATAGCCACTCCTAATGCTATTTAGTTCCAGCCTCCTATCCATAGCTTTGGGATTCTACCCAAATGTAATGACTGCAACAGTGAAACACGAAGAACATAGTACAGTTGTGTACACTTACCATAAATGTAGATGTTCGAGTGTATTCACTTTTGCAGTCCGGGTTACCCACCCTCCATCCCCCTTTATTCTGGAGATTCTCTTTCTTTCACTATATTCTACAGCCTTTGTGGTGTATTTGCTTTTAGATGAAGGTAAAGTTTATGTTGTTACAATTGCATGTATATATAGTTTTACATATGTATATTTTTGCTCCCCTTTGGGGGGCACCTGACATTTGGGGCAAGAAAAACTAAAGAAAATGGCATTGGCTGCCTATTTTATACCCCTGGCGACCTGACGTCATGGAAGAAGAGACAGCAACCGACGCAGGACCCAAGACTTTGATATTCAGGCCGACTGAGGGCAACCTGCCAGCAGATTACCCAAATGTAATGACTGCAACAGTGAATACACTCAAACATCTACATTTATGGTAAGTGTACACAACTGTACTTTCCTCCGTAGGCATATTGTCTACTTCTAAGATTTCCTCTCGTATAACTTCACTTTCTTTCTCCATAACTGTACAACTGTCCTCAGCACCATTATATGAAGTTTGCATAGCAGGACCTCCATTAGCATCTGGTTCTGCAAGAGGCACAAAAACATCACTCAGTCTATTGTTGGTGATAGACTATTCAAAGTGACAAGGGACAAATTTCCGGTGCATTTACATTGAGATTGCAGTCCATGTGGTCTCAAAAATTAGCATATAAAAGTCCACTGAAACCCCAGTCATCATCACTGTCCTCCTCTCCTTCAGCAGGAGGAATCATAGGCTTTTGAACATTTGGGAGGATATTTCCTCTCCGCCTTAGTCTTCTGGATCGCCTTGAGTTAGGTTTTCACTGAGCCATTTTGGGTTCCAGATTCATAAGTCTCACTGATTCTGCCAAAGGCATTAAGTTGTTGTGGTGCCAGGTTTTGATGGGTCCTTCTTTCCACTCGGGGTAGTCTTGGTAGACAGGAATGTTAGGTAGCTGAGAACAAATTATGTAGATCTCAGATCCCCAATAGTCAGATAGTTTGTGCTTTCCTTGCAGGCCCAAGTTTCTCAAAAGAACTCTGTCCCCTGGTTACAAGTCATGTATCTTCACTTTCTTGTCATAGTGAGCCTTGTTTCTCTGATGTCTTTCTCCTGTTGATTGTTCAGCTAGTTCATAGACCTGTCTGAGGTGCTTCTTGAGTCTCTCCACATAACTGCCATGAGATCGCACTAGCGTATCATCAGCTGTGACTCCAAAAGTTAAATCAACAGGAAGACGAGCTTCTCTTCCAAACATTAAGAAGAAAGGCGAGAATCCCATAACATCATTTTTAGTACTGTTGTATGCATGCACCACTGTGGCTGCATGTCTGCTCCATTGGCTCTTCTTCTCAGCAGATAGTGTTCCCAACATGTCTAGTAAAGTTCTGTTAAAATGCACAGGCTGAAGATCCCCTTGAGGATGATAGGGAGTGGTGCAACTTTCCTGAATTCCCAAAAGAAGGTAAACACTTGCACCGCACCACACTCATCACATAGTCCCTCAAAACCTACACCACAAAAACACACACACAGAAGCACAAAACACACACCTACATTCGCGGAGACTCTCAGTAAAAATCTGCCCAAACAACCGAGAGCTCCAAAGCAGAAATGCAAGCAACCTCCACCCCCCAACACAACCCAAATGACACATAGCCCACATACTCAGTGTGCCACTCAACTACAGCCCATAAGGCATAACGTACCCAACACTCTAGTCATAGGTGACTCTATAGTCAGGCTCACTCTGATGTTTCACTCACCAGGCTAAACAAGGAGAAAGTTACTGTCAGCTGCCTGTCGGGTGCCAGGATCTGCCACATAACGCACGCACTCACTTCACTCCACAAGTACAAATATGACTGTCATTGTCCATGTAGGTGTGAATGACCCGAGACATACCTCCCTGACTACATGAAAAGAGATATGGAGGAGCTCTCTGATCTTGTAACCCAGGCAGGTATGACCCTCGCCCTGAGTAACATCCTGCCATCACCCCGAATGATACCACAGTCCAAGGACAAAATGATTTACTTCAACAATTGGCTAAGCTTCTGGTGTCATTCTAAGAGAATCCAGTATCTGTCTGCCTGGGATCACATGATCGATAGACCACGCTGCTTTGCCAGAGATGGTCAGCACCTGTCACGCTTGGGATTCCGGATACTGGCAAAGGCTCTTGCCACCCCTATATTGCCTTTTTTAGGCAAGGTTCAAATGACAAATTCACCACCGTAACAGGTACAAGCAAGCAAAACCTGAGGGTAATGCTACTCAATGCTAGAAATGTAAACCTCAAAATGCACTTACTTGCGGCACTCCTTAAGACATCTGTGCAGTGACAGAGACTTCGTTCAAAGCTCCAGAGAGCACCCCCTGCATTCCCAGGCTATAATTCATACCACACCTTTCGGCCACCAAACCCGGACCGAAACACTAAAGTTGGAGGCGTGTCCAAATTCATTAAGGATATCCACACCTCCAAGCTAGTTGCTCAGCATAATGCATCAGAGGTTATCCAAGTTCATCTAACTCTTGGCAAAACCGCAATCCAGATTGCAGCTTGCTACAGACCCCCCACCATGCCCCAGGATTCCCACTCCTCTTTTCTTGATATACTGGAAAATATTAAGGTACAACCCAACACCCTAATAATGGGTGATTTCAACTACCCCACCATTAACTGGGAAAACTAGTCGTGTACCAATTCATTTGCTCAACGTTTTCTGGAATTCATCAATTCCAACGCCTTGGATCAACTTATCCACACCCCCACCAGGGGCAGCAATATCCTAGACCTGGTCATCAACAACATGGGCGACCGGTGTTTCACACCAGAGGTCAGCTCCTCGTTGGTCAGATCCGACCACAGGCTAATCATCCTAGACATCCACATCCCGCTCCCACCCCCCATTAGGAAAACAACCGTAAATAATTTCTCCAAAGCCAACTTCGAACTTCACGACACCCATGCAGATGGACAATGGAGGTACGACTGCTGAATTCTACACAAATGCACTTTGTAAATACTTACACGAGTGCATGGATCGTGCTATCCCTAACAGAACCAAGATGCTGTCCTCCAAAAAAAGGAAGCCAATCTGGTGGTCTTCTGCCATAAACAAACTCTACAACAGAAGAAAGAAACTGTTGCAAAAAAGAGTAAAATCCCACAATTGGAGGAACTCCCTGGTCTGCCTCAGTAAGATGCTGAGATCCCTCATAAAATCCTCCAAAGCTAGTTATGAAAACAAAATCGCCTCTGATTCTAAAGACAACCACAAAGCATTCTGTAGCTATGTCAAGAATCTCAATGGCAACACTCAGATCTGCTCTGAGTTACAGCACAATGACACTAAATATACAGAACCAACTGGTATTGTCAAGCATCCTGGCAAATAGGTTCATTGCTAACTTTACCCCCCCTCAACCCCTAAAAAGCCCATCTTTATACCGGAAGAATGCAAAGTTCCTGTAATCACAGCTGCACAGGTAAAAACCTCACTCTCCAAAGCCAAGAACACAGCATCCATGGGACCTGACAACATTCCAGGCTGCCTTCTACACAAACTACAGAATGAACTGGCACCCCACCTAAGTACCATGTTCAGTCACAGCCTCACCTCAGGCTTTGTGCCCATTGAATGGCACACCATGACGGTTATCCCACTCCACAAAGGGGGGCCCACAACAGACCCCGGGAACTACCGCTCCATTAGCCTGACTAGCCTGGTCTGCAAGGCCATGGAACGTATCATCATGGAACTTATAAACAAAGACATTGGAGATCTCCAGACTCTGGACTGTACACAGTTCGGGTTTGTAAAAGACATCATGTCTCCTAAATCTGATAGACTTCTTTGAAGCAGTCACCAAAGCCATAGATAAGGGTAAGGTGGTTCACACAGCCGATCTAGATATTGCCAAGGTGTTCAACACCATCCCGCACTCTGGAATTATAGATAAACTCACTAAACTAGGTATAAATCCCTGTGTCACAAGATGGGTTGCCAACTGGCTTACTGACAGAACCCACACTGTGAAAGTAGCAGACTCCAAATCAGACTTCAGACCAGTGACAAGTGGAGTACCACAGGGTTCAGTCCTGGGTCCTCTCCTGTGGTATCTACTTTTCTGAAGTACAGGCTAACACAGAAGGTCTTTGGCTTACTAAATTCGCAGATGACTGCAAACTAGGAGCCATAATCAAAACTCCTAATGATGTGGACATCCTACAAAAGGGCCTTACTGAGACAGATGCCTGGTTTCAAAGCCATGGTCTCATGCTCAATGCCAAAAAGTGCATTGTAATCCCCTTTGGTAAAAACTCTGTACCCATGAACTACCACGTAGGCGGTAGTCTACTTAACACCGAAAGTGTGATGAGACCTTGGGACACAGGTGGACAGTAGTCTCTCCTCTGATAATCACATCGCCACAGTGGTCAGGAAATCCTTCTAAGTGGCATACCTCATCACAAAAGGTTTCTCATCCAGAAAAAAGAGGTCATTGTTCCCCTCTACTCATCACTCATTAGACCCATTATAGAGTACAACGCCTCTTTTGGTATGTACCTCACATAACATCTACAACAACTGGAAAGGCCGCAGAAATACCTCACAAAGAGTATTACTGGCCTCAAACAGATGCCCTACGCAGATCAACTCAAAAAACTTTACTCCCTCGTATATCGCCTACTCAGAGGCGATCTCCGCATAACATACAAAGCTATGTCAAACCCAGAGCTGTTGGACATGCTCCACTTAAAGAAATCCCAATCCCTCCGAGCTACACGCTCTAGGGACCTAAACCTTGTCACCACAATAAACAGAACATGCTGAAGGGATAGATTCCTGTCCCAGAGACTTCCCATACTCTGGAACAGACTACCTATCTATGTCAGACAGAGCTCCTCATTAACACTCTTCAAGAAAAATCTTGGTGATTGGATGGGTAATAAGAAATTCGCCCCGGGGATCACTTCTGTGGTTCTGCTAGACAGGGGCACAGGAAAATAATTTTCTTGGGTGGCGAAAGCCAGAGTACCTTTTTGGCTAGGCTTGTATAGGCCCTAGTGCCAATAGCCTAGTACCTACCTATGAACCTAAGAGTGAGTAGTTCATGCCCTTGATCAATGTATCCTTTTTGGCAGGCCATAGTGTACAAAGAACTTCTTAACAAGTAGTTTTGCCACTGTAATAGTTTTCTGATCACGACTTGGAAATGCTTGAGCATATCTGGTATAGTGGTCTGTCACCACCAGCACATTACTGATCCCTCCTTTGTCCGGTTCAATGCAAAGGAAATCTATACAGACCAGTTCCATGGGCCCACTACTCTTCATTTGACCCAATGAGGCAGTTCTGGTGGGCAGAGTCTTCCTCTGAATGCAGCGAAGGCATGTACGACAGTAATTTTCAACATCTTGTTTCATGCATGGCCAGTAGAATCTGTCTCGTACAAGTCCCAGAGTTCTGTCATAACCAGGATGACCATGTTCATCGTGCAATGACTGAAGTACTACTACTCGATACCTTTGAGGAAGCAACAATTGCCATTTTTCACTGCCAAGTGCACTGGGAGATCTCCTTATACACTAGACCATTTCGTATCTGGAGTCTGTCCCATTCTTTAGACAAAGGTCTTGCCAGTGGAGGAATATCTGTGTGGAGCATATCAACTTGTTTCTTCTCTAAAGCAGCTACCACCAGCTGACCTAAGGGGTCTTCTCTTTGATCTCTCCTGGGGTCACTGTTACTCAAAGCTGGTAGCGATGAAGCCTTTAAAGTGACCAGATTACAGTAAGCTTGGGGTATGCTTTTCGCAGACAGCCCCAACGTCTGGGGCCAACATTCAGTTTGTTGGTAACAGGTTGCAATCTGGCACATAGCCTTCACTCCTGGTGCTGCAATTTCCACCCATTCATCATCGGGGGTGTAAATCCTCATGTAGTCTTCTGGACAGACCATCAGCATCTCCATTTTCGTGTCCTGGGCGATATTTTAAGCTGAAGTTGTAGTTGGATAAAGCTGCCATCCATCTGTGGCCAGTAGCATCTTGCTTTGCAGTGATCTAGATGTATGTCAGAGGGTTGTTGTCAGTCTGAACTTCGAATTCAGCCCCACAGAGGTAATCATGCAGCTTGTCTACTACAGCCCACTTTAAAGCAAGGAATTCCAACTTTTGTGTGCAGGATAGTTCCTTTCTGTTGGAGATAAACTTTGACTGATAAAAGCCACAGGTCTCAATTTCTTGTCATACTCCTGGTAAAGGACTCCTCCTAAACCATCTCTGCTAGCATCCACATGTAATGTGTATGGCTTTGAGTCAGCATGTGCCAGCACTGGGGCATGTGTGAGACAATACTTAAGCTGTTCAAACGCCTCTTCACACTCAGGAATCCAATGGCTCTCTATGAATTATTTAGAGCCTCTCGGTCCCGTTGGCTTCTTCAGAAGGATGTCTTCATCTGTTTCATCTGCTTCCTCATCATTTCGGAGCAATTGAGTGGTCTTGCTACCTTTGAAAATCCTTCCACAAACCTTCTGTAGTAACTGCAGAACCCAAGGAAAGATTGCAGCTCTGTTATGGTTCTGGTCTGGGCCAAGATGTCACAGCTTCAACTTTGCTGGGGTCTGCGGATATTCCATTTGCAGACACTGCATGTCCCACATAGGTCACTGACAACTTCAGTCCTTCCTTCTCAATTCTTTCCAATACTTTCGTCAGTCTTTCTTCGTGATCCTCTAGGGTCTTCCCTAAGACAATGATGTCATCAAGATAGATTTAAGACTTTTAGAAGATGCATGTCTCCAACTGTTCTTTCCATGATTCTCTGGAAAGTTGCAGGTGCATTCGATAAACCTTGAGGTAGGCGATCAAACTCGAAAAATCCTAAAGGAGTGATTAAAGCAGTCTTCTCTTTATCTTCTGGGTGCATAGGGATTTGATAGTATCCACTCCTTAAGTCTAGCACACTGAACCACTTACTACCCACCAGGCAATTTAAAGCATCTTCATTCCGGGGTGGTGTGTACTGGTCTGGAGTGGTTCGCTGATTCAGAGTATGATAGTCAGCACACATGCAAACTGACCCATTCTTCTTCCTGACAATGACAATGAGAGAGGCATATGGACTTCTTGATTCTTGAATGATCCCTGCGGCTTTAAGTTCTTCCAGATGTTTTCTCAAGTCCTCCAGATCTCCTGGGGCTACCCTTCTGGAACGTTCTCTGAAAGGCCGGTCTTCTTTTAATCTTATTCGGTGATTTGCACTTTTCGCACAACCCACATCCAACTCACTTGTAGAAAAACAATTTTTCTTCTTCATCAACAGCTCTTTAGCTCTTGTTACCCACTTAGGAGACAGAAGACCACCTCCTAGATCAATATCTTCCAGCTTCAGCTCGTTGACACTGCTCTTTTCTTGTCAAAACAGAAGCAGGTAAGGGAGTGGCAGCATAAACATTTCCCAAACGCACTTGTGAACGCAGGACAGTGGGGGTACTTCCTTTATTCTTCAACCCCACAGGCAAAGTATCATAAGGATGCTTCAGCTTGTCAGCAGGCCAAACTTTGGGAACTAATTCCAGCCCAGTGGCAAGTCTATTTCTGGATCCATTTCCATCATGAGATGAGAGGAAGCTGTTTGTCCACACATCCTCACTTTGGCCCTCAAGCAGGTGACCTGACCAGGATGAATTATATATTCTTTCCCAGGAAGGGTCCATACATGACCAATTTCATCTTTCTTACTGTCCTTCTCCTTCTGAAGGGCACAAAAGGCTGGTCTCAGGAGTGGCTGTAATGTTGGGTGTTCCTGGGTCAACTGAGGCGTCAGCATTCTTCTGACGAGGTCAGTATTTGTCCCCACTAAAACAGATGCTGAATCCTTTCCTTTTGGCTTGGGGCACACAGCAGCGAGAGTTTCAAAAACTTCTGTTGCCCCAACAACTGAGGTGGAAAATTCTAACTTAAGTGAGATATAACCATCATAGGGGAACTTCGTGTCACTTAGCCCCCCCCCAGATCTTCAAGTCTTCTAACTTTCCAAGTGGCAAATACTTTTAAGTATTTCTGGTAGAAGTCTCTGAGCAGAGTGGTGATTTGTGCACCAATATCCAACAATGCTTTACTGTACACACCCTCTATCTTCACTGCCACGATAGGGGATGGTCCCACTAGGCCATTGGGTACTTTCTGTTTGTGGTGTTCAGCCATATGGCAGTCAGCATGTTGTTGAGGTACAGTCGGTTGGCTTCACCATTTTAAAGGATGGAACTCTTTCTTAGTAATCCTTTGTCATTTCGGATGCTGAGACATTTGCTAAGATGGCTTTCCAGTTTGGTTGTTAACCTCAGATAAGCTAGAAGTGTGCACAGTGGGTGGACACTGTCATTTGATGTGCCCTGCATCTCCACAGTGAAACCAAAATTCAGTAGGAACTCTGAACATCGGCTTGTTTGTTTCTTCCCTGAGTCCCTTCATGGAGGTTCTAGCAAATGTATTCCTCCCTTCAGCTAAAGTTACCACTGCTTTCTGTAATTCTGCAACCATCTTGGTAACTTGAGCTATGGTGTTGGTTAGGGAAGACACCTGCGTCTGCAACTGTGACACCTCTACATTGTGGACACTCTGGACCATGACTCCCGATTGAGTAGTAAGCACTGCTGCAGGCTCCTGCTTGTGTTCCCTCACTGCTTTAGTTGATGTTGAACACTGAGATTTGGCTTCCAACAGGGCTTCCTCTTCCCTCACCTCTTTAACCAGTGAAGAATAGGTTAAAGTCTCTTTCCTACTTGTCATCCTCAATTTCCACATAATGGGAGCCATAGCTTGAGCTCCTTGTAAAATTTGACCGATTCGTACTTGGCCAGCTACTTTCGGATCCACCCTCTTCTTTAGGATGATCTGGTGGAGCATTTTATCTAATTGCTTAATGTAGTCAGTTTCTCACCAACTTCTTGGTATGTATGTTCAAACTGATGGAATAGGTCAGCAGCCCTCTCTGTTCTTCCAAATATATCCTGCAATACTCCTAAATAGTCCTTGGCTGTGCAGTCTTGCTTACTCATCCTTAGGTTGCATATGGTATCCGCAGCTAATCCCTTTAAAATTTCAGCTATCCACTGCTTCTTCTGAGTTTCTGGAATATCCCACTCCTCTAAGACTTGTGAAGCCTGATCCATCCAAGTTTCAAAATCTTCCTCTCCCTGAGGTGTGGGTTGTTTGCCAGAGAAGAAACGTAATTTGCGGTATCCAAACCCAGTGAATGGCTGTGTAGACCTTAAGCATTTTTCTACAAGACTTCCCAAAGCATTCAAAACTCCAGGCTCTATAGTATTTGTGGGCAGTGAAGCTTCAGTTTCTGGTGTAAGGTTCTGACCTGCTTTGATAGCTTCCACAGGTATGTGTTCTGTTGCCGGGGTAGTGCACTTCTCAGGGATTACCACACAGACTGCGTTCTTGCCTGAAACTGATACACTCGAAGGTATATGGTCATATACTAGAGGATTTTTCCATTCTAATAGGGCCAATGTGCCCTGTTCTATAGTGTCCATGGTGCTGTCTAATAAAAATCCATGGCCTACAACTGGTAAGGATTCTCTGATTTGATGTATTTGCATGTCAGTCCATGCGACACCTGGCAGCACTAGAACTAAGCAGTGCTCTGACTGAGCATTGTGCTGTTTGCACCACTTAGCGGCTACTTCTTTGTTCATCTTGCTGCTGGTGTTGCTTTACACATGTTCAGAGGAATAGGGCGGAGTTCTAGGCAGTGCAGGCAATTCTGGATAAGCCCCCAAATGTAGCGCACCCACAGGTGTAGTTGAATAGTGTACGGGTTCCTTCCTACCTGACTCTTGTGACACCCCTATTTACACCCAGCACACCAAGGTTGCATAGAGTAACACATTTTATTCTAGATGGCAACTCTAATCTTAACAGGCAACAGCACAGAAGCAACAAATTATTGCAGTAGCACAAAGTTTAGCAGTAAGGCAATATGAGGTATACATACAGTGAAATCACACATCCCAGAACTCAATAAGAGAGGTCTTGTCATTCAGATAAGAGCAAAAATGCAGTGTCATTAAGAAGTAAAGATTCTATAATGCAACAATACTAACATCAACTATAACTTTGATCAGTTCTAATCAGACCAGACTGTGAAAACACTCTGTTATACCCTGTTCACTGGCCAGTGACTACTTACAGTCTTAATGCCGGCATGATGGGACCCAAAGTTGGAGCTCATATGAAACCTGGGTATTTGTAATACACAAAGCATTTAAGGGGAAATCCACACTGAGGGGTGAGTAACATGAGATCCACAAAATGACAGCCAGTACTATTTCGAGGTATAGCTAAACAATTCCAGTTCGGAAAAGGGAAAAGCCTAGGCCCACAGTCCCAGTCGAAGCTATAGCACAATCTTATGAAAGTATAAAATGGCAGCCGAAGCTACTCAACACTCTGTCGATAATATTCTGGATGTCAGGCACCGCAGTTCCACTGATAGGAAGTGTAGAGATCACCAACAGCTGTCTGGTAATCGAAAATGGGTTCTTTATAATAGGCCCAACAGTATTCCTGTTCTTGCTGATCAGATGCAGGCATGGGACTACTGGTTCCAGACTTCTCTCCTGATTTCACAGATCACCATCGACCAGGTTTTCCAAGGAGGGAAAACACAATCTGCCACTTCACTTCCCTCTCTCAGACACTAGACACAGCCAGGTTTTAATGTAAGGCCCCTTATTTCTTCACCTTGTGTTTCAGTCTGATCTCTTTCACTTTTGTTTCTCTCTTTTATATCAAATGAAAAGGAGTTCCAACTTGTAGTGTATTGGAAAATTGCAGTCTGTTAACCATACAGTGAAATACAGTGGGAGCTACACTGAGAACACTACTGCCTACACGAAACTGTTCACAGAAACCCTGTACAGGCATGTTAATAGTTTCATAGAGGCAGCTGTACCCACCAGGAAGTAGTACAGAAATAACTCAAAAACAATCCACCCTGGTAGAATCGCAACATCGATAGGCTGTATAACAGAAGAAAGGAAATCAAAAATTAGGAGGTGCAGCACCCAGCAGGGTAAAAATACTTTCACCAAACTAAGCAAACAGGGCCTCTGGAATTACTATTTAACTGTAGCCTCCAAAGAAGATTCATGCCTCATGAATGGAGAAAGGCAACTGTTATCCCTCTGCACAAAGGTGGGCCATCTACAGACCCTGGAAACTACAGACCCAGAAGTTTCACTAGTCTTACATGCAAAGCCATGGAAAGAAGTATCCTGGAGATGATCAACAGAGATATAATAAACCTCCAGACACTGGACCCAACCCGGTTTGGTTTAGTCAAGGGCAGATCATGCCTACTCACCCTGGTGGACTTCTTTGAGAAGGTCACCAAAACAATGGATGATGGCAAAATCGTTCAGACTGCCTACTTTGAACTGGCCAAGGCATTTGACACACTACCCCACTCGAGCATTGCTGACAAACTCGAGAGGTTAGGTACAAACCCGTATGTCACCTGGTGGGTAGCCAACTGGCTCACAGACAGGAAAAGTTAGAATTGGGGAGTCCACCTCTGCAAAGAGGCCAGACACAAGTGGAGTCCTTCAGGACTCAGTCCTTGGGCCACTCTTTTTTTTTGGCATTTACTTCTCAGACATCAAGGCCAATGTCAGTGGTCTCTGGCTGACTAAATTTTCAGATGATTGCAAATTAGGATCTGTCATTGAATGTCACACTGACACAAATGTTCTCCAGGAGGAGCTCACACAAACAACTGGTGTTAGAGCCATGGACTAAAAGTAAATGCAAGAAATGCATAATAGTATCCTTTTGGAAGCCATCCATCCCTGGTAACTATCATATTGACACCACACCCCTTAAAGTTGACCCAGTAGTCAGGGACTTAGGGAGATAGTAATCTAGCCTTTGATCATCACGTGTCTACAGTAGTGAGGAAATCATTGTATGTTGTGCAACCTATAAACAAAGGTATGGCATCTAAATCCAAGGAAGTCATTGTTCCACTGTATTCGGCATTCATCAGACCAATCACTGAGTACAATGCCCCCTTTGATATGTACCTAACAGGCATATACAACAATTGGAATGTCAACAGGGGTTCTTCACTAAAAGAATACAGGGAGTAAGTACTATGTCCTATGCAGACCGCCTCAAGGCCCTAGCCCTGTATTCTGTCTCCTTCAGGCTTTTGAGGAGTGAGCTATGCCTGGCATACAGGGTATTGTCAGACCCCACTCTGATGGACCTCCTGCATATCCACAAAACAAACAGGACCATAATTACCAATAATAGAGACTTAAACCTGGTCTGTGCTATAAATAAGACATGCTGGAGAGATAAGTGTGTATCCCAGAGACTACCCTGTCAGTGGAACAGGCTCCCCATCCGTGTGAAGCAGAGTTCCTCCCTAACCCAATTCAAGTGCAACTTGGGCAATTGGATGGGAAACCGGATATTCATCCCTGGTTTGGCACCTGTGTCTCTAATGGAAACAGGTAACCTGTAAATGATTCATCTCACAGGCCCATGCTTACACTTATCAAGGGTATTAGAACTTGTCAGAGATTTGGGATGCATGGCTAGGCTTAAAAAGGCCCTTGTGGTCATTAGCCTAGTAAACACCTATGAACTCAGAGGAAAAATAAGCTAACCAAAGCAAAATTTGAGGTAAATGTGGTCTCCCAGACCAAGGACAACAACAAGGCATTTTTTAGCTATGTCCGCAACCTCAAAGGCAATATACAATTGTGTGCAGACCTCATTGTTAATGGAGTCACCTCTACTGAGCCAGAAGATATAGTAAACCTACTGGCCAACAAATTCAGCTCCAACTTTACCCCTGTCTCCCCCTCCACCTTTCTTCAGGAAATACCATCAAATATAACTCCCCCTGCTTTCACTAGGGATCAGGTCTTTAATGCTGTCTGTAAGGTCAAGAGCACTGCATAAATGGGCACGACAGTACCCAGGATGCTTTCTAAATAGCATGAAATATGTGGAATTGCTATTTAACTGTAATCTCCAAACAGACTTCATGCCTCATGAATGGAGAACAGTAACTATCATCTCTCTGCACAAATGTGAACCATCTACTGACCCTGGAAACTGCAGACCCATAAGTTTCACTAGTCTTATATGCAAAGCTATGGAAAGAATTATCATGGAAATGATCGATAATGACATAGGAAATCTCCAAGACACTGGACCTAACTTAATTTGGTTTCATCAAGGGCAGGCCATGCCTACTCAACCTGGTAGACTTCTTTGAGAAGGTCACCAAAGCAGCGGATGAGGGCAGAATGGTTCACACTGCATACCTTGATCTGGCCAAGGCATTTGACACAATACCCCACTAAGACATTGTTGACAAACTCAAGGTTAGATACAAACCCTTATGTTACCTGGTGGATAGCCAACTGGTTCACAGACAGGACCCAGGAAGTTAGAATTGGGGAGTCCACCTCTACAAAAGAGGCCAGTCACACGTGGAGTCACTTGGGGATTGGTCCTGGGACCACTCCTTTTTGGCATTTACTTTTGTGAAGTCAAGGCCAATGTCAGTGGCCTCTGGCCAACTAAATTTGAAGATGATTGCAAATTAGGAGCTTTTATTGAATCCCTGCCAACATAGTTATTCTTCAGAAAGGGCTGACAGAAACAAATGGTGTCAGAGCCATAGACTAAAGCTAAATACCAAGAATTGCATAGTAGTTTCCTTCTGGAAGTCATCCTCCCCTGGTAACTATCATATTGACAATGCAGCCCTAAAGGTTGACCCATTAGTCATGGACTTTGGGACAAACGCAGACAGCAGTTTAGCCTTTGATCATCATGAGTCTACAGTAGTGAGAAAATCATTCTATGTTGTGCAACTTATAAACAAAGGTATGACATCTAGGTCCAAGGAAGTCATTATTCCACTGTATTCGGCATTCATCAGCCCTATCACTGTGTACAGTGTGCCCTTTGGTGTATACCTAACTAGACATATCCAACAATTGGAACATCCGCAGATATTCCTCAGTAAAAGAACACAAGGAGTAACATGTCCTGTGCAGACCACCTCAAGGCCCTATCCCCTGTATTATGCCTCCTACAGGCTTTTGAGGAGAGATCTATGCCTGGCATACAAGGCATCGTCAGACTCCACTCTGATGGACCTCCTGCATGTCTGCAAAACAAACAGCACCAGAATTACTCGTTCTAAAGACATGTACCTTGCCTGTGATATAAATAGCACCTGCTGTAGAGAAAAGTATGTATCCCAGAGAATACCCGATGTTCATCGTGTTATACTGCTGCAGTCATCACACTTGGGTTATCCTGCCATCAGGCAGTCCCGCAGTCGGCCGAATCCCAAAGTCTTGGTCCGGCGTTGGTTGTCGTCGCTTCTTCCCTGACGTCAGTGCGACAGGGGGATAAAAGAGGCAGCCGACGCCATTTTCTTCAGTCTTTCTTGCCGCGCGGTGCCCGAAGCAGAAGCAGTTCGCAAGTGCCGGTCAGCTAGCTCCTGAGATTTTCGAATTGAATTTCAGCCCGAAGTCTTCACTAAAGCCAAGTACCCTATTGGGGAAACTTTTCTTGCCTCAGACCGATGTCAGACAAAGTTAATAATTGCATTTCTTGTGAGAAGCAAATACCTCATAAGGATTTTCATTCTTATTGTATTCCTTGCCTAGGCCCAGACCACGACGTGTCTGGTTGTCGGTTTTGTGCTAGGTTCAACAAACGTACAATCAAGCGTCGGGCAGATTTCGCCCGACATTATTTTGGCAGAAAATTTAACTATAGCATGTCGTCGGAGCTACCGACATCAGCAATGATTAAAATACGCAAGGATAAGGACAGGCAACCAAGGCCAAGACCAGATACCGAGGCCTCAGCAAGGCCTGCCGCCGGTTCTCCAGTTTTCAGCAAGGCGCCTACGCAGCCCCTGACTACCGCTGATTTAGAAATTCCGACGGCCTCCCAGACCGAATCAGCTGGGCCTCAGGAGCCGGTTCCATCTCAACCCTCGGACGCCAACCCTGACGGTGATCCGGAGATTTTAGACAGGCCTTCGGTTTCTGAAGGTGTCTTCAAACTGACAACTATCGGTTCTTATGCTAAACTTAAAGCCCCCTTAAAAGTTAGGAAACCGGGTCCACAGACCCCCCCCACAGGCCCCTATGCCTAAAAAACAGATGCTTAAGATGGCTGAGGATTTAATTACCCTTATCAGGGGTTCACAACCCCCTCCTGACAAAAGGCCTAGACTGGAGGAAGATTATCCTTCCTCTGACCAAGCATCCATTTCTTCAGCTAACTCTGAGGACCAGGATTATTCCTTCCCTCCTTATGAAGACTCAGGTGCTGAAGAGTCCATTCCCTCTGTCTCCCCCCCTGAAGACTACTCTTTTGGGGAAACTTTACACACTATGAGGGAACACTTCCACTGGGAAGGCCAAGATTACTCTGACTCTATGAAAAGACTCCGTGAGTTTCTTCTTCTTCCACAGCATAGACCCCTTGCAATTCCTCCAGTTTTAGACATTTTGGATGATGATTACACCGAATCTAGTCTAAACCCAGATTCCTTACCTCCTGCACCAGCTATACCAGACAGATACTACCGAGTTCCTGATTCTCATAAGTTTCTATATAAAAGCCCTGTTGCAGACCCCAAAACCATTTCCCAGGGTCCCAAAGGGGTTAAGGCCTCTACTGCTAAGAATCCACTACCTTCTGAGACAGATTCCAGAGCATTAGAAAGATGGGGGAAGAAATTGTATACGTCTGCCACTTTGGCCATGAGGGCCTTAAACTGCCAATACCACATGCTAAAATACCAGCAGTACTTGATTACACAGTTAAAGCAGAAAATGATCCCTCAGACAGATCAACCTGATTTCAAAGAGATGCAGGATTTGCTGCATGCAGCAGAACAGGTGGGAAAGCATACCTTACAGTGTGGTTTTGATTCATTGGAAGCCTCATGTAGAGCAGCTGTCACAGGATCTGTAATACGTAGACATGCTTGGCTAAAAGAGCAAGCCTTACCAGAACATGTCAAAGCAAAGTTATTGGATGCTCCGTTGCAGAAAGATGTTATTTGGTGTCAAATCAGAGGAAGTTTTGAAGAAAATGGAAGAAAAGGCAAAATCTATGCAGACAGTTACAGATTTTTTACAGGTACAACCTCCTCATTTCAGCAGAAACTGGCCATCAAAAAACCGGTCTTTTCCTGCATCAGACAGACCCCAAAGGGGTAGGTACAGACGCCCAAGGGGCAGAGGACAGCCACAAGGTTCTTTCAGGCCTAGACAATGGCATACAACAACTCAAATAGGTGGAGACGAAAGATCTCAACCCCTCAGGAAACAAACACAATGACTTCCCTCTTCGCCTGCCAAGCAAAATTGCTCTGGCAGCACCTTTGGGAGGAAAACTGGCTCTATTTCCACAAAATTGGCGCATCATAACAAAGGACAAATGGGTTCTGGATATTATTACCCGAGGCTACAGATTTAATTTCCACACTTTACCACGGATGAGAGGCATGCCAAATCTGCCTCCAAACCAATGGGCAGAGGCACAAACGCAAATTTCAGCTCTCATGGATATGAAAGCAATTCAAAAGGTACCTACAAAGGAGCAAGGTCAAGGTTTTTACTCAAGACTATTTCTAGTACCAAGAAAGGACAAAGCCTGGAGACCCATTTTAGACCTCTCAATTCTAAACACATACCTGGAGGTACCCAAATTCAAAATGCTCACACTACAGCAGCTTCTTCCCATGCTGGGCAAGGAGTCTTGGCTGGTAACATTGGACCTCAAAGAGGCATACCTGCATGTCCCTATCAGACAAGATTGCAGAAGATACCTCAGATTTTTGGCAGGTACAACACATTATCAATTCTCTGCATTGCCCTTTGGCTTATCTACTGCACCCAGAGTATTTACGAAATGCCTGGCATCAGTAATTGCATACTGCAGACAACGAGGAATACAAATTTATCCATATCTGGATGACTGCCTGATCCAAGCGGACAGCAAGGCCATTCTATTACAGCATCTGGCATTTGTAACAAAGCTGCTAAGTTGCCTAGGGTACACAGTAAACAAAAAGAAATCCAAGCTAATACCCTCACAAGACATAATATTCCTGGGTGCCAGCTTAAATACAACGGCCCAGATGGCTTATCTCACGCCAGACAAACAAAAACGACTGACTCAATACTTCAAAAAGATGGCAACTTTTACCCAGCTCACTGCAAGGAAAATCCTGCAGGCATTGGGGTTCATGGCATCCTGCATTCAACTAATTCCACATGCAAAGCTGCATATGAGGAAATTACAATGGTATCTGAAAAGTGTGTAGGCTCAACACAGCCACAGCCTCGAAACAAGTATACCTCTCATTCCCTGCCTTCAAAAAGAGTTCCTATGGTGGGCTCAAGCATGTCAAATAAACAAGGGTCTTCCTTTTGTCTTACCTCCAGCAAACCAAACTATGACAACAGATTCTTCAGACTACGCCTGGGGAGCACACATGACAGGACAGTGCATACAGGGCAAATGGTCTGCAAAACAAATGCACCTACACATCAACCAAGAGGAGATGCTAGCTGTGCAAAATGCACTGACAGCCTTCAAGGACCTCTTGCATCCAGGACAACTACTAATAAGGATAGACAACACCACAGTTATGTGGTACATAAACAAACAGGGAGGAACACACTCCTACCCTTTATGCAGACAGGCAATGACCTTGTGGAACACAGCATTGACTTACCAAGTGCAATTGCAAGCACAATTCCTGCCAGGAAAGGAAAACATATTGGCAGACGAATTAAGCAGAAATTTGGCAGATCCTCATGAGTGGAGACTACACCCACAAGTATTTTCAATGGTAACTCAAAGGTGGGGACGCCCAGACATAGATCTATTTGCCTCCCCCAACAGTTGCCAACTACAGAAATTTTGCACAAGGACTTATCATTCCCTAGCCTGGAAAGTGGGCGCCCTATCATTTAGTTGGACAGCATTGACAGTCTATGCCTTCCCACCACTACCTCTCCTGACCAAGGTATTACTGAAAGTCAGATCAGAGAGACCACAAATGATCCTCATTGCTCCGGACTGGCCACGTCAGCACTGGTACCCATTACTAAGGACCTTGACTCGCATCCCTCCATGGATCTTACCTCAACTCCCACTTCTGTTGACTCAGCAAAACTTTCAGATCCTTCACAGTCAGCTCAGGACTTTAAATTTAGCTGCATGGAGAATACCTTGAATTATCAATCAACACTTCTCTCAAAGGACGTCCTGAATGTCATTTTGGAGGCCAGGAGGCCCAGCACCAGAAAAACTTACTCAGACAAATGGAAAAGATTTTGTGCATGGAACCAGGCTAAAGGCCAGAATCCTTGGATACCAAACATTCCTCAAATACTGCAATACTTAACTGAGATGCTACACAAAGGCCTTTCTTTCTCATCCATTAAGATCCATGCTTCAGCCATTTCAGCTCAATATAATACGGATCCTCCCATATTCTCACACCCTTTACAAAGGCAGTTTCTCAGAGGGGCTAAGAATATAAGACCCCCCAGAAAACCCCCAACGCCAGCTTGGGACCTCAACTTCGTTTTAGAAAAATTAACACTGCCTCCTTTCGAACCAGCCTTCTCAGCAGAACTACAATACTTGTCATGGAAAACAGCTCTTTTGCTGGCTATCACCTCAGTACGCAGGGTCTCAGAACTACAGGCACTTATAGCAGTGGAACCTTTCATCATTTTCCATCAGGACAGTCTCTTTACGTACTAACCCTACCTTTATGCCAAAGGTAGTATCCAGTGTGGCTTTGAATCAGACCGTTCATTTACCCACCTTTTATCCAAACCCCCAGAATAAAGGAGAAAGACTCCTTCACTCTTTGGACATTCACAGACAGCTACGTTACTGTTTGGATAAGACAAAGACCTTTAGAAAAACTGACCAACTCTTTGTTTCCTATGCTGCAGGTTCACAAGGAAAGGCTATTTCAAAACAGACCATCTCCAAATGGATAGCACATTGTATCCGCTTTTGCTACTCGCACCATGGGGAAGCAGTGCCTGTTAATATTAGGTCCCACTCTACCAGGGCTACAGCAACCTCAGCAGCCTTTCTCAGGGGGGTTCCAACCAAGGACATTCTGGAGGCAGCTACTTGGAGTTCAGTGCACACCTTTACCAAGCACTACCACCTTCCATTATACTCAAAAACCAGAGCTGGTTTTGCCACTGCAGTTCTGCAGGGCATCCTAGCTTCACCTAACCCAGTTTAGTACCAGCCACCCATACATAGCTTTGGGATTCAACCCAAGTGTGATGACTGCAGCAGTATAACACGATGAACATAGTACAGTTTTGTACCTACCATAAATGTAGATGTTCGAGTGTATATACTGCTGCAGTCCAGGTTACCCTCCCACCATCCCCTCTACATACCAGGGTGTTAGTTATAACTCCATGTACATCAGTCTATTGGATGCATGTCTATATGGTGTATTTGCTAACGGCTAGTACTATTGTTTATCTACTAAGGTATTTTTGCATAGTTATTTGTATTGCCTTCCTAGTTGGGGGCACCTGACATCTGGGGCAAGAAAAACTGAAGAAAATTGCGTCGGCTGCCTCTTTTATCCCCCTGTCACACTGATGTCAGGGAAGAAGCGACGGCAACCGACGCCAGACCAAGACTTTGGGATTTGGCCGACTGTGGGACCGCCTGACGGCAGGGTAACCCAAGTGTGATGACTGCAGCAGTATATACACTCGAACATCTACATTTATGGTAGGTACAAAACTGTACTTTCTCTGGAACAGGCTCCTCATTCATGTGAAGCAGAGTTCCTCCCTAATCCAATTCAAGTGCAACTTGGGCAATTGGATGGGGAAACAGGAAACTGATCTCTGGTTTGGCACCTGCAGTGGATATGAAAAGTGTACACATCCCTGTTAAAATGCCAGGTTTTTGTGATATAAAAATGAGACCACAATAAATCATTTCAAAACTTTTCCCACCTTTAATGTAACCTATAACTGTACAATTCAGTTGAAAAACAAACAAATCTGTTGGGGGAAAATGTAAAAAATAAAAAACATACAATAAGCTGGTTGCATAAGTGTGCACACCCTTAAACTAATACTTTGTTGAAGCACCTTTTGATTTAATTACAGCATTCAGTCTTTTTGGGTAGGAGTCTGTCAGCATGGCAGATCTTGACTTGGCAATATTTGTCCACTCTTCCTTGCAAGAGTGCTTCAAATCTGTCAGATTGTGAGGGTATCTGTTGTGCACAGCCTTCTTCAGGTCACCCCACAGATTTTCTATTGGAGTTAGGTCTTGGCTCTGACTGGGCCTTTCCAAAACTTTAATTTTCTTCTGGTGAAGCCATTCTTTTGTTGATTTGAATGTATGCTTGGGGTCATTGCCGTGTTGAAAGGTGAAATTCCTCTTCATCTTCAGCTTTCTAGCAAACGCCTGAAAGTTTTGGGCCAAAAGTGGCTGGTATTTGGAACTGTTCATAATTCCCTCCACCTTGACTAAAGCCTCAGTTCCAACTGAAGAAAAGCAACCCCAAAGCATGATAATGCCACCACCATGTTTCACCATGGGGATGGTGTTCTTTTGGTGATGCGAAGTGTTGATGTTATGTTGTGCTATCTCGCCTTCATTCTTAGTGGATGGGTTCGGAGCCGAGGATCGAATACACTAGCTTGAAGTCTCTAACTTGGCTTGTGGCAGAAAGGTATCCCATCATGCAGTGGTTTAATTTCCCAGATCTTGTTTGCCGCTTTACGAGTTTGGATGCTGCCTTCTTGGCCATAGCTAAGTTCTCTAATATCTTATATATTTTCCCTTTATTAAGCTTTAATATTGCTTTTTAGTAGGTAGTTAGTGTTTTTTTCCGTAGTTTGACTGTGTGCTGTAGTTTCAAGTGCTGTTTATCTTGTTATTGTGTGCATTTGTTGGCCGTCGTTAGTCGCAAGGCCTTTTTTGCTAATTTCCCATCGTTGTAGTGGTGTAGTTAGTGTTACAGTTGTAGAAGTTAGTTTGTATTCCCTTTTATATATATTAGCTCGTTTAACTAAGAGAACTAATTTCCTGTTCTGTGTCTCTAACAACTCTACAAGGTCCATTTAAGTTAGAGGGCCTAGTGCCTGTTTAATTTAGAGGGCAGAGTTGTTTACCTTGTTCCTGTCTTATTGGGTGTTTGTACTGTTGTAATAGAGTCTGTTTAAACTTTAAATATTTTTTGTGTGTGCTAGTTTATCTTTTAGAGGTGTGTTTAGGCTTTTCCTGTTATTGTATTAGTGTGGTTTCCTTCGTAAAATGTCAGAAGAAACTAGAGAGAAGGAACCCAAGCCTTCAGGATTTAAAAAGTGTCAGAAATGCTCTCAGAAGATGTGTGTATTGTTTGGGGGCTATTCACCTCCAGGAAAACTGTACATTTTGTCATTCTTTCAGCCTCCGTGTATTGCAGGAAAGAAAGAACAAACTGATACTCAAAGGGCTCCTGAAACCTTCTTTTGATGAGGCTCTACAGAGCACTTCTTCTAGTAGATCACCTTCCTGTAAGAGTGACAAAACTTCAAAACGGCCATCCCCTCCGTCTTTGGCTCAGTCAGAGCCACTGCTAAAATTTGCTAAGACTTCTCATACATCGACCTCTTCGGCTCCACAGCCCTCGGAACCGAGAGAGATAATAGACTTGGACAAATCTAGTCATCCAGCTTCAAGGCCATTGGAGCCGAAAGAGACTGTAGTTTGGTGCAAGTCCACTGATCTATTACCGGTCTCCACTACCCTGAGATCTCCCATTTTGTAGAGATCCCGCTAACCAACCCTCTCCTCCAGGTCCTCTAGGAGCTTATCGGATGATGACGTGGACAGGGTTGTGTGCAGACTTTTGAAGTTCGTCAGCAGTGACTAAATTGTTTTCGGCTCTGACCCAGTCTGTTCCGGAGCCAGGCAACACTACGACTATTACATCCACGACGATTCCTCCTCCAAGCCAAGCTGAATCTTTGGAGCCAGAATGCCAGGTACCACTTAATGTAGATTCTTCAGTTCCGGGACCCATTCAGGAGATTTCATAACCGGTCCCTGCTCCAACATTCTCTGTGCCATCCAGGGTGTCTAGGAGCCGAAGTTTTTGGTCTGTTCTGGGTGGGAGATTCGGACCCGAGTTTCTTCGGTTTCAAGTTTACCTGTCGGAGATTCAGCTCAGTTGAGCTCAGCTCCTACATCAGCCTTGGAGCTGATTTCCTTGGATCTGGGCTTTCCCTCTGTTTCCTCGGAAGCTGGGGGGATCTGCCTTCGAGCTGATGAGTGTGCTGTCCCCACTTACGGCTGTATACAAGAATACTGGTATTCTTCCCCCTAAAGCACCGGCATCTGTCTCGGCACCACACCATCCACAGGACAGCAGAGATTCAGAACCTCGGGGAGTCCCAATGGGCGACCCCCACTCTTCCAAGACCTCCCCAGAATATCCTTCTGCGGAGGCTCCTAGAAAGAGAACATGCAAGAGGAAGCATATAGACTCCCCTGACGAGTCCATCACCTCTGACACTGACCTCGATGAGTCAGAAGGGTCCCCACAGTTGTCCTCTGAAGATATCTCCTTCTCAGATATCCTAGAGATCCTGAAACAGAGAGGCAGCTGGAAATCCATCAACCCATCCGATGAGGAGTCGGTGTACCTGAAGGCTTTTGGATCTCAACCTTCAGCCTCCTGGGTGTCTTCGCCTTTTGATGAGCTATTAGAGTTGGTTAGTCGAAAGGCGTGGGAGTCACCAGACACTAATGGAATCAGTGCCTTGTAGGCCAAATAAGTTCTTGTTAGCACCTATGGTGGTGGCAGCAGCCACCAAGAAGGAACTTTCTGAAACATCCTCATCTGTCCATCCACCGAACAAGGACTCCCGGACGATGGACAGATATGGGAAACGTGTTTTTTCATCAGCGACTTTTTCCTTGAGATCGCTGAACTATCTTTCTCACTTTATGAGGCTACAAAGAGATCTCCTGAAGGAGTTAGGAGATGCTCTCCAAGGTTCATTGGCTGTGATGGTGTCAGAAAAAGTCACTTCTCAGCTATCTACTTTAAATTCCATCATTAACTCCTCCATGAGACTAATATCCTATGCAGCAGATGGAGCGAGCAGGGCAGCAGGTTCAGGAGTTTCCCTGAGGAGGCACTCCTGAATGCGCTTGTGCAACTTTGCGAAACCCTTCAAGTCTACCTTTACCAATGCCCCTTTTGATGGTTCCTCACTTTTTAGACCTAAAGTCACACACTCACTCACCAGATACGAGCAGGAAGGAAAAACTCTTTCTGCCATTGGAGTACGTTTTTCCATTCTTTCAAGACCTTATTCTAAATGTCAGAAGAGTGGGAAAATGTGGTTCAAAAGATCCCAGGGAGTTTTTCAAGATGCACAAAGTGAACCCTTCCCCAGAGGCAGAGGGGGAAGCAAAAATGGTCGACGTCATCCTAGAGGCAGAGGGGGGTCCGCAAAATCAGGGTGACTGTGATTCCTTTTGTGGCCAGCCCTACCGGCGCTGCTGAAAGGAGGCTCATCTGCTCTACTCTGGAGGCAGTAGGGGGTGTATATCTTTGTACCCAGACTTCTGGCAAGATATCACAAGAGACAAGTGGGTACAAAGTATAATATCCAGAGGCTATTCCATCACTTTTTTGCCATCCTGCCCCACAGGTCAGAACCATCCTGGATGTTCCACCCAGTCAAAAGGAACAAGCAACTGTATAAAGTCAAAAGTTAGTAGACAAAAGAGTCATCCAAGAAGTCCCCGCAGTCCAAATAGGATTCAGAACTTGCTCAAGATTCTTTTTAGTGCCAAAAAGAACAGGGGACTGGAGATGCATTTTGGATCTCAGCAAACTAAACGAATCCATGAAGAAGTCCAAGTTCCGAATGGTGACACTGCAGTCGATTCTTCCCTTTTTAGGGAAAGACAATTGGATGTGCTCAATAGACCTCCATGGATGTGCTCAATAGACCTCCAAGATGCGTACTACCACATCAAAATGGACAGAGCATCAAGGAGTCAGTTACGCTTCCAGCTGGGAGCCAGTCACTACCACTTTCGAGCTCTGCCCTTTGGTCTCACTACAGCCCCCAGAGTGTTCATCAAATGCATGGCAGTAGTCTGGCTCACTTAAGACGTCTGGGATTCCAAGTGTTTCCTAGATGACTGGCTGCTAACTGCTACCACCAAGCAAATATGTCAAAAGGCGAGGGATGCCACTCTTCAAACTTTTTCCCGGTTGGGGATTGCAATCAATTTACAAAAATCGGCCTTGTTGCCCTGTCAACATATTACATTCATAGGTGCAGATCTGGACACCATCTCCATGATGGCACGTCTTCCGCCTGACAGGGTCTCTGTTGTCAGGCAGCAAATAGCCAACCTTTTAGCCAAAAACAAAGCGAAGGCAAAGACTATTTTGAAACTCCTTGGAACTATGGCTTCAACGATCACCTTAGATCCCCTAGCCAGAATGCATATGATAATTCTTCAATGGCTCCTATTTGCTCAGTGGTCGCTACAAGAACTTCCCATGTTTCACCTAGTCAGAATCACGGACTCATGCAAGGGAGACCTCCTATGGTGGCTTCGGTCCGACCATGTGACCATAGGATGACCCTTTGTTCCACAACCACCTGTAGCTACTGTGACCATGGACGCCTCCCAGGTAGGGTGGGGGGGGGGCATTATCTGAGAAGGACTGTCCAAAGCACATGACAAGACCATGAGGCCCATCTGCACATCAGTGTTCTAGAGATGAGAGCAGTGCTTCTAGCATTGCAGGCACTCCAGGACTCTCTTCCACTAGGAACGATTGCAATCCAGTCAGACAACATGTCAGTGCTCTGGTAGATAAACAAACAAAGAGGAACCAGATCATACCCCCTTTGTCGAGAGGCACTGAGAGTGTGGCAATGGGCAATTTCTTCCCAACGCTTTCTAGCAGCAATGCACATCCTGAGGAAATCCAACGTGATAGTGGACAAGCTCAGAAGGGCGATTTTAATTCCTCACGAGTGGTCTCTGAATCTCAACATAGCAGAGAAGATCTTCCGAAAATGGGGCCAGCCTTGCTGCGATCTTTTTGCCACTCCCATGAATACCAAATGCAGCAGCTGCTTTGCCGTAATCCACCCTCCAGGGGAGACACCGAGAGACGCACTCATTCACGATTGGCCCTCGGGACTTCTGTACGCATTTCCCCCCTTTCTCCTCATACCAAAATCCTCCAGAAAGCAAAATTCTTGAAAAGCAGGCTAAATCTCATTGCCCCATACTGGCCTTGCCAGATTTGGTTACCCTTTCTCTGGCCTCACCTACAGGGGAAGCCCTGGGTTCTGGGCTCAGTTCCAGACCTTCTGACTCATATGTCCGGAATTCTTCATCATGCTCTCCAAACCCTCAATTTGACAGCATAGCTGCTCCACTTCCAAACCTAGTCAGGCTTCAAGAGTTCACACCAGCAGTGAAACACATTTTGGTATCCTCTCACAAGGTTTCGACCAGAAAGTTATATGCTAGTAAATGGAAGATGTTCTCCTATTGGGCACAAGAAGGGACATTGACCCTTTCTCTGCCCCTATCAGTTCAGTTTTGGAATTTCTGGCGGAACTTTTTCAGCAAGGCTCTGCAGCAGCTACAATTAGAGTTCAAGTTGCTGCAATATCTAATTTCCACATTGGTGAATATGCTCCTAACCTGATGTCACACAAATTATGTAAAGCATTCTTAAAAGGCACTTGTTTATTGAGACTTCCCATAAAAGAACCTCTTCCTCCATGGGATTTGAATTTTGTTTTGACTCACGTAACATTACCTCCTTTCGAGCCTTCGTCATCTTGTAATCTCACATTCCTTTCTTGGAAAACTATTCTCCTGGTAGCCGTTACATTTGCAAGAAGAATCTCTGAGTTGCAAGCTCTATCATTCAAGCCACCGTACCTGATTTTCCATAGAGATAGAGTATCCGTATGTACTAATCCGTCCTTCATGCCAAAAGTTTGTCCCCAGACCAATCTAAATCAATCTATTCAGCTCCCAGTATTTTTTCCCAATCATAGCAACAAGGTAGAGTACAAACTTCACCAATTGGATGTGCATAGACAGCTTAGATTTTACCTGCATAGAACCAAAGATTTCAGGAAGACAGATCAATTGTTCATTTCCTTTTCTAAAGCAAAAAAGGCATGCCAGTTTCTAAAATTACACTTTCAAATTGGCTCTCAAATTGCATTACCTTTATATACTCCTCAAGTAACAGGAATTTACCATTCAAAGTTAGAGGCCACTCGACCAGAGCATTAGCAACATCCTCTGCTTACCTGGCCAGATTGTCAATGGATAGTATTTGTGCTGCTGCTACATGGGCAACACCTCATACATTTATTACTCATTACAAAGTGGATTTGGCCTCCAGGGACAAGGCTTCCTTTGGTTCCACTGTGCTCAAAGGTGTTCTTCCGTGAGCCACCCAGGGAAATGGTGCTAGGGATGCTGTCCCATCCAGTAAAAATGAAGGTGCAAGATAGGACAACATAACATAAAGAAGTTATGTACTTAATATAACGTTCCATGTTTGTTGTCCATCTCCCCATTCATTCTTATGACCCTCCCACCTTCCCCCAGCTAAGGACTCCTAGAGGACCTAGGGGTGAGGTTTCCTTCCTTACTAAGGAGTGCTTTTGTAGTTTTCCTTGTTGTTTCTATACCTGAAGTATCATTCATAGTTTAGTCAGTTTATTTATGATTGGCAGCAAACAAGATCTGGGGAATTACACCACTGCATGATGGGATACCTTTCTGCCATGAGCCAAGTTAGAGACTTCAAGCTAGTGTATCGAGGATCGGCTCCGAACCCATCCAGTAAGAATGAATGGCGAGATGGACAACAACAAACTTGGAACGTTATGGTATGTACCTAACTTCTTTTTTTTTTGCGCCAAATGTACCTTTTGGAATTGTAGCCAGAAAGTTCACCTTTGGTCTCATCAGACCATAACGCATTTTCTGACATGCTTTTGGGAGACTTGATGTATTGTTTTGCAAATTTTAGCCAGGCCTGGATATTTTTCTGTGTAGAAAAGGCTTCCATCTTGCAACCCTACCCCATAGTCCAGACATATGGAGAATACGGGAAATTGTTGTCAAATGTAGTACACAACCAGTACTTGCCAGAAATTCCTGCAGCTCCTTCAGTGTTGCTGTAGGTCTCTTGGCAGCCTCCCCGACCAGTTTTTGTCTTGTCTTTTCATCAATTTTGGAGGGATGTCCATTTCTTTGCAACGTCACTGTTGTCCCATATTTTCTCCACTTTTTGATGACTGTCTTCACTGTGTTCCATGGTTTATCCAATGCATTGGAAATTTTTTGTACCCTTCTCCTGACTGATACCTTTCAACAATGAAATCACTTTGATGCGTTGTAAGCTCTCTGCAAATTATGGCTTTTGCTGTAGCAGGCAACTGAGTAAATGTCAGGAAAATTCTACTAGGACAGCTGAGCTTTATTTGGGGTTAGTCAGAGTCTCTTTAATTCATGGCAGGTTTTTTCCCAAGAAGACTGAATATTGTAATTAAATAAAAAGGTGTCTCAACAAAGTATTAGTTTAAGGGTATGCACACTTATGCAACCAGCGTATTGTACGTTTTTTATTTTTTATATTTTTCCCCGAACAAATTTGTTTGTTTTTCAGTTGAATTGTACAAGTTATAGGTCACATTAAAGGTGGGAAAAAGTTTTAAATGATTTATTGTGGTCTCATTTTTTTTATATCACAAAAACCTGACATTTTAACAGGGGTGTATACACTTTTTATATCCACTGTATGTCTCTAATGAGCACAGGCAGCCTGTGAATGGTTCATGTCCCAGGGCCCTGCTTGTAAATCTTTCATCTCCCAACCCCCTGCTTACATTTTTCAAGGGTAGCTGAACTTGTTAGAAATTCGGGATGCATGTCTAGGCTTAAAAAGGCACTTCTGTTTGTTAGCCTAGCCTCACCTATGAACCTAAAATGAAGTACTTATGAGTATGTCTTAAAAATAATTCTGTTATGGTAGTTAAGGATATTTGGGAAGAGACTAAACAAAAGGTAATGCAAAAACTGAGAAACTGGAAGCTCTGTTTTATGGATAGCAAGATACAAGCACTGAAAGTGTTTTTAGTCCCTTTAGTTTTATACACAGTTCAGGCATATTTTATCAACCAGAGGAGAAGTAATGGTTAGCAATTAATAAATAGTTTGAAGGATTTTATCATGGAGGTGGAGAGGGCAAGAGTCAGGTGGGATAAGTTGATCCTTCCAGTAGAAAGAAGGTGGTTTAGGATTACCTGATTTGAAGGGGTATTTCAGAACTACACAGTTAAGGCTCCCGTACATAGCACAAGCAGAAGCCTATAACTCAAAGTGAAAAGGGTAATAATGAAATGGGGGAACCTCAAGAAACAAGGAGAGACTGAGATTTTGAATGCAGATCTTTAAGGAGAATAACAGTAACCAGAGAGAATATTATATTCATAAAGTAGCAGAAATTATTCTAAGAACTAAGCCAACACAGGAATGGAGAAAGGAGATTCTGCCAATAGGAATGGCTGCAGTAAGGGTTACAGAGAATAAGCAAGAGGGTGATGGAATTTACCAGAGAAAACTGGCAAAGGAACTGAGGTATTGGGAGCAAATAGAGCGGAAATGTAATAGAATGGTAAGAGGCAAAGAATTAATTTGGGCTGCAGGCTATAGATTGCCTTTCATATCAAGGATTGATATCAGAATATAGGCAAAGAGGAAAGGTGTAAAGGCTTCTTAAGTTAAAGACCAGCACTGGTTAGATTTCTTAGTAGAATCTAGAGCAGAATCTGCTATTAAAAAGTGGGGAATCAGTAGAGCATATAAAATATTGCATGATAACTATTGGAAGATAGTTTGGATAAGCAATTTCTAAAGAAACAATAGGAGGACATATGTATGGCTTCCAAATATGCAATAAAGTCTAGAGGATTTAGGATGTTTGCTTGAAGTGTTTGCGTAGATGTTTCATACCCTAGGCAGACTTCAAATAATTTTTCCTCCGGTGGATTGCTTATGTTGGAGGTTTGATGAGGAAGATGAGGTAATTGGGAACATATTTTTTGGGAGTGTAACGAGTTGACAAATTTTAAAAATTCCCTGCAGACTACTCTGTCAGAAATACTAGTTGAGCAAATTGGTGTAACACGGGATTTTTTTTTTAGCTGTGATACAGAATCAGAATTATCTAGGCAAAGTAAGGTCTTGCTAAGTTTAATTCTGCTGGCTGCCAAAAAAAAATACTAGAAAATGGAAATCAAAGTCTAAACCAACTGTACTAGAAGTAGTGAATATAGTAAAAGAGATTAAAGAACTGGAATTGGGATCTTTAGAAAAGGGGTAAGAGCAAATTACTTAAAAAATGGGAATTGTTGGACAATACATGTAGAATAATGTCAACATTTACAACCTTGTCCAATCCATTAATTTAAAGTATGGGGAATTGTTGAAGGACTATACTGAAACTGTCTTTGACCCATGCATGGACAATTTATTGAATTCGTTGAAGGCCTATGAGAATAAGTTGCAGAAAGGAAAGGTTTCTTAATTTTGTTGTGATGGAAAGGATTTTTGTTTGTGTAATGTGTTTACTTGGCCAAGATCTGAAGACCCTGAGTCCACCAGTCTTGAGGAAATATCCATACTGCAAAAAACCTCTGGATGCAGTTTGGATATTGCTAATGTACGTAAAGCAACGGAGTCAAACTGAATTGAGGCTTCACCTGTTCGGGTTGACAAACTACACCCATGATGTGAATGTGCTTGTTAAGGAATTAGGAGCGCATAAGAAAGAATTTGTTACCACAGCACTTGTGCATCGTGATTCCGACAATCCTAAACAGATGGGTAACAACTCTTTGAATATGTCATTGGCATCTAAGGCCCCTTTAGGCCACTATCCTTTGCTTTCTCCACTGCCAATAAAGGAACAGAATGTGCGGTTTGTGAAGGAGTGAGGACGGAGTCGGAGCAGGAACAACAAAAGGAAATGAAAAGGTACTGTAACACAATCGAACATGATAAAGAAAGCCTTTTTCAATTCGAAAAGGGCTTAGTTTACAATCTTTCATCCACTGTATTAACTGAATTTGAACTAAATGTGTTACAGAAAGGTCTATCCTTTGTGCCATCTGTAACTTCTGACTTTACTGAGGTCATTTTTGACATTAAGATGTTCTCTAGGAACTTAATGTTACAATTAATGTACAATGATCTTAATGTTGAAGAAGATGCTTATTTGAATATGAATGCTTCTAGCTTTAAAAAACCTAGCACATCTATTCCTAAAATTAATTCCTTCATAACAGCTTTTGAGAAACTATGTGTTCAGGATGTTTAAGATTTGAATTTCAAGCATGCTAAAGCCACTTTTGGTAAGAAATTTTTGAATTTAAATATTGAGGAAAGGAATGCTTTGAGAAAAATAGAAACAAATTCTAACATTATTATTCAGCCAGCTGATAAGGGCGGCCCACTTGTGGTTTTAGATCGAAGTTGGTACGTTTGTAAAATGTATAGTATGTTGGATGATAATTTGTTTTATGAAAAAATTACTGACGAACAAATGAAGGATATTATTTATGATGTGCAGATTCTTTTAAAGTGTTTATTAGAAATGAATCTAATTGATGAAAGTTTGTTTACATATTTTTCAGTTAGTAAACCTATAATACCCCTTATACAAGGTCTACCCAAGCTCCATAAGGATAAGTTAAATCCACTCTTGAGACCAACAGTCTCGGGTAGGTTTTGGAGTACTGAGACTATTTCTATATATGTGGAGAAGAATTTGAGACCCATCCTGAATAATATTGATCATGTTTTAAGGGACACTGAGCATTTTCTTAGGGATTTGTATAGTTGCTTGAATGGTGTTGATTATTCAAACTGTATGTTTGCCACCATGGATGTGGTCTCATTGTTCACTGTTATACCGAATTATGAAAGAGTTTTGAGTGTGCAACATTTTTTGGAGATTCACTCTGACTTTGATCAACACAAGATTACAGTATTGATAAAGTTATTGGAGATGTTTTAGAACACAATGCCTTTGTTTTTGAGCAACAGTATTACAAACAATGCAATGGCGTGGCTATGGGCACAGCTTGTGCCAATAGCTACGCCAACGCAGTAGTGGTGGATTGGGAGTTGCAGCACATTCATCAGGGCCCTTATAGAAGTTATATTTTATTTTATAGGAGATTTGTAGACGATCTCTTTATTTTATGGGGAGGTACTCCTGAAATATTTATTGAGTTTCGGGAATAGTTGAATAGTTCTACACATTATTTGAGTTTTACATCTAAGCTCTCTATATCTGAAGTTGACTTCCTAGAAGTAACGGTAGCTAAAAATCACCTAGGAGAAATATATACTAAACTTTTTAGGAAAGAATGTTATGTTATAACCACCTTATGCATAGGGAGAGCTTACATACCCCCCCCCCATTTATTTAGAAATGTGGTATGCAACCAGATGTGTAGTGCTTCTAGATTAAATGTTAGAGACCATGATTTTTCTACACAAGTTGAAACTTCCGTCATTAATTTGCAAGACAGGTTATGATAATCATATAATTATCCCCAATGTTGAGCATGTGTTAAGTAAAAGGGGCACTTATGCCCAACCATATTTTTCAGAAGGTAATAGCATTAGAGGTAAGGTTAGAAATAATAAAAGGAATGATCGTATGAATAAGTTGAAAGTCCCTCTGTGTTATACCACTGATGTCCATATTTATATGGGTATAATAAGGAAGCACTGGAATGTTCTTACCACAGATGCTGAACTAGCAAATCTTGTAGATGCTGTGCCTAAATTTATGTTTAGAAATAGCAAGTCACTGAAAAGAAGACTTTGCTATCCAAGGTATGATTCTTATGGGACAGATTGTAGTGGTACTTTACCTTGTGGCAGGTGTAATTATTGTCAATACCTAGATACAGGCCGTGCTTTTTTATCATCCAGATCAAGGGAAGGTTTATACTTTTAACGTTTCAGGAACATGTGAAACTGAACATATAGTATATCTTGCCCATTGTGTTAAAAGTAATAAAGTCTATGTTGGCAAGACTGATAGATGTTTCAGGGAACGCATAAGGGAACATTTCTATAATATTAATAAGAGGAGCAAGGTTAATGCTCTTTCCAAGCATGTTATCAATACAGATTCTACTCATTACTTTTAAGTTTTTAGCAATAGGGAGAGTATATGAGAATGTCAGGATGGGTGATACACGTTTGAGAACTGAAGAGTTAGAATCCACATGGATAGTTAGAATGAGAGGTGACGCAGGGAATGGACTTAATGAATGCGTGCCTGTCAGACCTAAGTTAAGGACTGAACCTCCAAGGAGGTAGCTTATGTTTTAGATATATCTATTTATTAAATGGCTAGTACTTGTTGGTTTTATTTATGTTTTTTATTTGTTTTGTCTGTATATGTGTTGTTTTATTATATCTTGTGGGCTATTTGCCTTTAATAGTTTTGAATGTAGTTAATTGATTGTTCTCATGTGATTTTAGAATATAAAAAGGTGTGTTCTGAATGTGCTTTTATTACACCTGATGAAGTGAGTTTTCGGGAAAGGGCTTGTGTTCTGTGCACATAGTAAAGTTTTCTACACTGAAAGTTAGAGCCGTTGTAGTGTCTTCATTTTTCTACGTTTGACATGTAGAATAATGTTTTGGAGGACGATTGAGGTTTACAGGAAGGCAAAAATTGAATGAGTTGTGTAATGTTTGACAATGACTGTATAAATGATTTATAATGTTTGCAACTGAAACTATGTCAGTATGGTTTGTTTTCATTTATATAAATGTATGATTGGCTATGCCATAAGTGTTAATTCAGTAAAGATTTTTTTAATAAAAAAGGTAACTATTGCCAGTAAACACACTGAATTTAAGACAAATAAGAAAGGTAAAGTACTAAGTCAGGTTGTAATGATAATATTAATAAGAGCATAGCCATAAGAATGTAACTTTAAAGGAGCAAAGTTCCATAATCATAGGCAGTTCTAATTAGTAAAAAGAAAAGTTTTCTGAAAAGAATATAAAATTTATGTAGAGAAAATGCATCTGATAATGTTTTTGATTCTAATTTATAAATGTGACATCCATTTGTGTTCATGTTTCTTGAAAATTATTAAAATGTGGTATGCAGGTTCTGTGCAGATTGATAGAGAGGTGGAAGTGCCAATTGTGAGCCAGAGAATAGCAAAAACAGTGTTTTCAATGGAAACATTACAAGCTACCATAGTTAAAATTATACTGTGTACTGAAGGGTGATTTGTTTAATAATGGGTCAAACAATGGATAGAATATGTTGTTGTGAGAATAAAATTAAAAGTCTTGAAACTGTGGAATAAAAAAGTAAGTTGACATATAGTTTCCAAAATATAACAGTTTGTTTGGGAAACATTAAATATAAATATTCTGGTTTTGTATTCATAATAATATATTATAGCACCTATGTAAAGACTGTTATATTGTACTGACTGTTATCAATTCAAAGGAGACTGTTTACTGATGACATTGCAGTTTGTACCATTTGTAATAGCTTTTATTGTTCACAAACTATTTGCATTTCTTTGTGTTATGTTTTTAAGTTGATTACCCAGAAAATCCTTTGGAATGTAACAATTTGTGTAGGCTGCTAGAGGTGTGACATTCCACATCACATAGGTGTTAACAAGTTAAAGACTGCACATGATGTTTATTTTTAACTCCAGGTGTAGTGCAGATTATGTGCTTTAAGAGGAGGGGACGTGAGTGTTAGCCACTCTGCTAAAGAAGCAGTAAGTGCTAGTTAAAAAAAAATCAATAAGGAGGTGAAGAAGCTATGAGTAACATGCATAGAAGAGGGCAGATATTGAAAGTAGATTTTTTTCCACTCCCAGCTTTTATTTATGCAAAGTGCAGACTTGTTTAGTGGTAAGAAATATGTATATATGTACGTATATATGCAGACAACAGTTATTGCAATTGGTAGAAAACCCATACTGAAACTAAAAACAACATCCTTACATAACATCAAAACACTACTGCACTGACTCCCTCCCTTACAAAAATGCATCTCATTCATTTACAGTAAGAAATAACCACTTTTTGAAATAAATGCTCACTAAATTAACTCATACTATAATGTGCAACCGACTCACCTGCCTCCTGTATCTTAACTTCATGGAGTAGTAGTTGTATATAAGAAAAGACGCTACTTTTCCGTTAAACCCCTATCACGTCTTCGTGCTGCTGGCACTGCTGTGTTTTGCCGGCGGTATTTACACATTGATACAGGACTGATAAATGTTGAATGTTTGTCCCCCATTTTGTTGGGCTTTGTCCAGATTTCATGCACTAAGAGGTTGGGTGGTATGAAGTAGGACTCGTGTAAGCATGCCAGAAGCACTTGATAGTCAAAATAGCGAACATTCCTTAAGATTCCAAGAGCAGGATAAGTTATTCTTACACTTATTTCACTGAACTGCACTTCTGAAACACTAATAATTGTGCTATACAGTTGATCTACTACATTTTGCACTGTTATAAAGCTTATTTTACTCTTTGTTTTATACTGTTTTAACTGCATTTTACATTGTTAGATACTGTTTCATTACTCTAATTGCATGTTTACTGAATTAATTAACTGTAAACTGCTTTTTCATACTGAGAGTTGTATTTTTTGTGTGTGAGTGCTCTATCTGAGCATTTTTCATTTTTTGAGGTTTCTGTGTTCTAATCTAGTCTGTTTACAGTCAAAAGCAATCTCTAGAGTCTGCTAGCTCCTTGATCTGTTTAAAACTTTCATTTAGTGGCTACAGCTAGGAACTGTAATTTTTCCCACCCATCCTCCCTAGTGTTGTTTTCTTATACTTGGTGGCTTTGCAGTTGCCTGCCCATACTGTATATTTGATCTGTGACACTCCTCCCAGTCTTGTGTCATTAGTTCATTCAGTCTAATAGAGAACATTTGTGAAGTCCAACCCACACAGATTCTTAACCTTGAATTAACTTCTATTCCAACTTTCTCCATTTCCACTTTACTGGGAAAAAAAATTACTGAAAAAAAAAAATTCCAAGCTTGCTTCCCCCCTTTCCTGTGACAGGTCTTGTCCAGATATGGATTTGCTGTGTCCAGGACTGTTTGTGAGCTCCTGAGCCCCCCCCCCCTCCCACACACACACCACTTAACTAGGGTTAAACTATTCATGGCGCCATAAAGTCTGCTCTTCAAATTTTCCCTTGCAACTAGCCATTTTTTTTAGTTTTAGCACTCAAATCTGTTTCTTTGAGCTCAGCACTTGTTCAGAATTCGTTGTAAGCACTAAATAAGCTACAAATTACTACAGCACTCAACTTTCCTCACTTGCCTAGAGGAAAACAGTTTTTAGTACTTAATAAATAAGCACCAATCTAGGCATGTCTAAAGGTCAGATCCCGGTGTTTTCTCCTGTCTACCTGATAAATCTGGGCAACTTGGGACAATGCAGCAATTGCCTCATGTACACAGACAACCCTCTCCTCCTACCACCCAACACTACGAGAGATGCACTTATATCGCCAAACTGGAACCAAAGCTGTCTTCACCGAAGACTGGACTAGACAGTCAAGAGGAAAAGGTAAACACTTACACCACACCACACTCATCACATAGTCCCTCAAAACCTGCACCACCAAAACACACACACACAAGCTCAAAACACACACATACATTTGCGGAGGCTCTCAGTAAAAATCTTCCCAAACAACCGAGACCTCCAAAGTAGAAATGCAAGCAACCTCCACCACTCAACACAACCCCAATCACACATAGCCCACATACTCAGTGTGCCAATCAACTACAGCCCATAAGGCATAACGTACCTAACACTCTAGTCATAGGTGACTCTATAGTCAGGCACACTAATGTTCCACTCACCAGGCTAAACAAGGAGAAAGTTACTGTTAGCTGCCTGTCGGGTGCCAGAATCCGCCACATAATGCACACTCTCAGGTCACTCCACAACAAGTACAAATATGACTGTCATTGTCCATGTTGGTGTGAATGACCTGAGACGTACCTCCCTGGACTACATGAAAAGAGACATGGAGGAGCTCTCCAATCTTGTAGCCCAGGCAAGTATGACCCTAGCCCTGAATAGCATCCTGCCATCACCCAGAATGATACCACAGTACAAGGGCAAAATGATTGACTTCAACAATTGGCTAAGCTTCTGGTGTCATTCTAAGGGAATCCAGTATCTGTATGCCTGGGATGACATGATCGACAGACCGCGCTGCTTTGCCAGTGATGATCTGCGCCTGTCGCCCTTGGGATTCCGGATACTGGCAAAGGCTCTTGCCACCCCTACAGTGCCTTTTTTAGGCAAGGTTCAAATAACAAATTCACCACCGTAACAGGTACAAGCAAGCAAAATCTGAGGGTAATGCTACTCAATGCTAGAAGTCTAAACCTCAAAATGCACTCACTCGAGGCACTCCTTAAAATGGAGAACATCGACATCTGTGCAGTGACAGAGACCTGGTTCAAAGCTCCAGACAGCACCCCTGCATTACCAGGCTATAATTCATACCACACCTTTTGGCCACCAAACCCAGACCGAAACACTTAAGGTGGAGGCGTGTCCATATTCATTAAGGATATCCACACGTCCAAGCTAGTTGCTCAGCATAATGCATCCGAGATTATCCAAGTTCAACTAACTCTGGGCAAAACCGCAATCCAGATTGTAGCTTGCTACAGAACTCCCACCATGCCCGAGGATTCCCACTCCTCTTTTCTTGATGCACTAGAAAATATTAAGGTACAACCCAATACCCTAATAATGGGTGATGTCAGCTACCCCAGCATTAACTGGGAAAACTACTCGTGTACCAACTTATTTGCTCAACGTTTTCTGGAATTCATTAATTCCAATGCCTTGGATCAACTTATCCATACACCCACCAGGGGCAGCAGTATCCTAGACCTGGTCATCATCAATATGGGCGACCGGTGTCCCACACCAGCGGTCATCTCCTTGTTGGTCGGATCCGACCACAAACTAATCACCCTAGACATCCACATCCTGCTCCCACCCCCCATTAGTAAAACAACCATAAAAAATTTCTCCAAAGCCAACTTCACGCTTCTTAAGACAGAAGTGGCAAACTTCACGACACCCATGCAGATGGCCAATAGAGATACGACTGCTGAATCCTACACAAATGCAGTTTATAAGCACTTACACAAGTGCATGGATCGTGCTATCCCTAACAGAACCAAGATGCTATCCTCCAAAAAAAGGAAGCCAATCTGGTGGTCTTCTGCCATAAACAAACTCTACAACAGAAGAAAGAAACTGTTGCAAAAAAGAGTAAAATCCCACAAGTGGAGGAACTCCCTGGTCAGCCTCAGTAATAAGCTGAGATCCCTCATAAAATCCTCCAAAACTAGTTATAAAAACAAAATCGCCACTGATTCTAAAGACAACCACAAAGCATTCTATAGCTTTGTCAAGAATCTCAATGGCAACACTCAGATCTGCTCTGAGTTACAGCACCATGACACTAAGTATACAGAACCAACTGATATTGCCAACATCCTGGCAGATAGGGTCAGTGCTAACTTTACCTTTACTGCCCTCTCACCCCCTAAAGGGCCCATCTTTATACCGGAAGAATGCAAAATTCCTGTAATCACGGCTGCACAGGTAAAAACCTCATCCTCCAAAGCCAAGAACACAGCATCCATGAGACCTGACAGCATCCCAGGTTACCTTCTACATGAACTACAGAATGAAATGGCACCCCACCTAAGTACCATGTTCAGTCATAACCTCACCCGAGGCTTTGTGCCCATTGAATGGCACACAGTGGCAGTTATCCCACTCCACAAAGGGGGGGGGGGCCACAACAGACCCCAGGAACTACCGCTCCATTATCCTGACAAGCCTGGTCTGCAAGGCCATGGAACGTATCCTCATGGAACTCCTAAACAAAGACATTGGAGATCTCCAAACTCTGGACCCCACACAGTTCGGGTTTGTAAAAGGCAGATCATGTCTTCTAAACCTGATAGACTTTTTTGAAGCAGTCACCAAAGCCATAGATGAGGGTAGTGTGGTTCACACAGCCTATCTAGATCTCGCTAAGGCATTCAACACCATCCTCCACTCTGGCATTATAGATTAACTCACTAAACTAGGTACAAATCCCTATGTCACAAGATGGGTTGCCAACTGGCTTACTGACAGAACCCACACTGTGAAAGTAGCAGACTCCAAATCAGACTTCAGACCAGTGACAAGTGGAGTACCACAGAGTTCAGTCCTGGGTCCTCTCCTGTTTGGTATCTACTGAAGTACAGGCTAACACAGAAGGTCTTTGGCTAAGTAAATTCACAGATAACTGCAAACTAGGAGCCAAAAATCAAAACTCCTAACTATGTGGACAGCCTACAAAAGGGCCTCACGGAGATCAGATGCCTGGTGTCAAAGCCATGGTCTCAAGCTCAATGCCAAAAAGTGCATTGTCATCCCCTTTGGTAAAAACTCTGTACCCATGAACTACCACATAGGCGGTAGTCTACCTAACACTAAAAGTGTGATGAGACCTTGGGACACAGGTGGACAGTAGTCTCTCCTTTGATAATCACATCGCCACAGTGGTCAGGAAATCCTGCTACGTGGCACACCTCATCACAAAAGGTTTCTCATCCAGAAAAAAAAAGGTTGTTGTTCCCCCTCTACTCATCACTTATTAGAACCATAATAGAGTACAACGCCCCTTTTGGTATGTACCTCACAAGGCATCTACAATAACTGGAAATGCCGCAGAAATACCTAACAAAGAGGATTACTGGCCTCAAACAGATGCCCTATGCAGACCGACTCAAAAAACTCCAGCTTTACTCCGTCGCATATTGCCTACTCGGAGTCGATCTCTGCCTAACAGACAAAGCTATGTCAAACCCAGAGCTGTTGGACATGCTCCACTTAAAGAAATCCCAATCCCTCCGAGCTACACGCTCTAGGGACCTAAACCTTGTCACCACAATAAATAGAACATGCTGGAGGGATAGATTCCTGTCCCAGAGACTTCCCATACTCTGGGACAAATTACCTATCTATATCAAACAAAGCTCCTCATTAACACTCTTCAAGAAAAATCTTGATGATTGGATGGGTAATAGGAAATTCACCCCGGAGATCACTTCTGTGGATATTCTTCATGTTTCACTATTTCAGTCATCACATTTGGAAAACATACTTTGCAATGTGGTTTTGATTCACTAGAGGCATCTTGCAGGGCTGCTGTCACTGGGTCTGTACTGAGAAGGCATGCTTGGCTTAAGGAGCAATCTTTGCCAGATCATGTTAAAACTAAATTGCTGGATGCTCCCTTAAATCAGGACTGCCTGTTTGGCGACAAAGTAGAAGTTCTTAAAAAGATGGAGGAAAAAGCTAAATCTATGCAAACTGTTAAAGATTTCTTACAAGTGCAGCCTCCTAGATTTAGTAGGCATTGGCCCTCAAAAATTGGTCCTTTCCTGCCTCTTCCAGGCCTTCTCAGTTCAAACCCAGAACCAGCAGAACACCCAGGCTTCAGTCCCAGGGTACACTGTCTCAATGACTTAACTTTAAAACTTCCAAGCATTTCTCAACTGACTGCTCCTTTAGGGGGAAAGATTTCTCTGCAAGCAAAAAACTGGGAACTCATTACCCAGGACAAATGGGTTTTAAACATAGTTTCCCAACGATACAGATTTCACTTCCAAACGGTTGGTCAGATCTGCCCCCAAGTCAGTGGGTAGAGGCTCAAAAGCAAGTACTCTCTCTCTTAAGATTAAAGGCTGTTCGGACAATACCAGAAGAGGAAAAGGGACAAGGTTTCTACTCAAGACTTTTCCTGGTACCCAGAAAAGACAACTCATGACATCCTGTCCTGGATCTGTCTATCCTAAACACCTTTTTGGTGATTCCAAAATTCAAGATGCTAACTCTTCACCAGTTGCTTCCCATGATAGGCAAAGATGCCTGGTTGGCAACACTGAATTTAAAGGAAGCCTACCTGCACATCCCAATCAGGGAATCTTGCCCTACCTGCACATCCCAATCAGGGAATCTTGCAGAAAATACACTTCAAATTAGGCTGCATGCAATATCAGTTCTCTGCACTGCCCTTTAGCTTATCTACTGCGCCCAGGGTATTCACAAAGTGCCTAGCTCCAGTCATTGCATTTTGCAGGCAAATAAATATTCAAATATATCCACCCATACCTGGACGATTGTCTAATTCAGGCAGAAAGCCAGGACATACTTCTGAATCATCTGGCATTTGTACAAAATGTGTTAAATTATCTGGGGTACACCATAAACGAAAAGAAATCACATCTGGTACCCTGTCAACAAATTATATTCCTGGGAGCAAGCTTGAACACAACTTCCCAGATAGCTTTCCTCACGCCAGAGAAACAAATTAATTTGACAACTTACTATAAACTAGTGGCCACAAAAACCCTGCTATCTGCAAGGCAAATATTGCAAGCCTTGGGGTTCATGGCCTTGTGCATTCTACTAATTCCATATGCAAGACTGCATATGAGGAAACTACAATGGTATCTAAAAAGCCTATGGTGTCAACATTCTCAGGATCTAGAAGCAATGATTCCTATCATACCTCACCTACGGTTAGAATTTCTTTGGTGGGCAGAGGCCTGCCACCAAAACAAGGGACTACCATTCACTCTTCCCCCCTGCCACCCAAACCCTAACAACAGATGCATCAGGCTATGCATGGGGGGCTCACCTGGCAGGGAAGTGCATTCAGGGCAAATGGAACCCAAGTCAAATGCACCTGCATATCAGTCAAAAAAGAAATGTTAGCTCTACAGAATGCTCTGACAGCCTTCAAGGACCACATTCTTCCTGGACAATTAATGGTAAAGACGGACAACACCACTGTTATGTGGTACATAAGCAGGGGGGAACCTATTCTTACCCCCTCTACAGACTAGCCATGGCTCTGTGGAACACAGCCTCGAGCTACCAAGTGCATCTACAGGCTCAAGTCCTGCCAGGAAAACTACGTTTTTACATTTTGTAGCACTTTTATAAAGATGAAAAAGCAGCATGACTTGTATGATCAGTCACGGCGCCTGTAGTGTGGAAATACATAAAAAGTTTGGTATTATGCAAGTTATTTTTTAACATTACAACACACAAAGACGTGGTAGGGGTTTAACGGAAAAGTACTGAAAAGGCTCTCACACCTTAACCCACATAATAATAATGTATATTTTGAACCTGAGATCTCTGTCGCAAACTCACAAAATCTGGAGTAAGGATCCTTTATCTGGGATGTTTATAATCTTTACAGCTAGTCCCCTTTCCTTGAGTAAGTCCAAGACTGTATAACTGATATCTTATCTCCTTACCATTAGTGTTTGTGCTTTTACAAGTGTAAAAGTTCTGTAGTTGTGTTAACTGTTTAAAAAATAATGCCAACTATCTTGCTGTACAAAATGCTTGTTTTGCCTAGTAGTTAAGAGCATATAACATGGACCTGCAACAAGCTTAAGTATTTATATATTGTGTAAGTTTAGTTATGAAATTGAATACACTGTTGTTGCATGTTTTACCATAGTACTTGCTTTATACTAAACAACAGTTAAACTAAGTGAGAAGGGGTGTGTGATAATAAATTTATAAAACCGAAAGAAGGAAACGTAAACCCTGAATGAAAGACTACAGATTGTGTAGTGTATCACTCAATAAACTGCTCCTTATTACTACTGTAGCAGAATTTGCCATCTCTGTCTTTCACTCTCTGCTTCTGACTTTATGTTGCAGCTGTATTGTCACGCATACAAGCAGAAAGTGAAAGTTTCCACTGCATCACAAAAATAGGAATTGGAACCTACAAAATGCTCAAGTTTAGGTATTTCATGTAAAAGGGTGACATGGAACAGCTAGTTACAAGAAAAAGAAACAGCAGCTCGCAAGAGTACACTAATGCATGCTTGTTGTATACTGCCAAGTTTGTGCATTTTTTTAGTAACTTTAGGGTTCAGAGACCAAAACATCCAGAATTCTGAGAATTGTCTAAAGTAGTATGTAGAACATAGCTCCTTACACAAGCTGATTATGTGCCTAAGCAAATGTCTACAACATGCTGAGAGACTGGAATGTACATCTAAAAATAGCCTTTTGTGGTTGTAGAGGAAAAGCAGCTGAAAACAAGTCAAGTACATTTCATGAGTGTATGGAGAGTTTGAATTGCAGAGATGTGTTCATTATTAAAATATAAGGAGTTCTTATTTTGGGGAGGCTATTTTCTCCAGTCTGCATCATCCTACTGCTCCCAACCCAGTGTCCCACATCCATCGGCAAGTCTGTCAGCCACCTCCTAACCTCTGATGTGTTATGGTAGGGCTGGGGCCAGCACATATCTTAACATAATCCTGGCGGTCCGGTTGTGAACATCTGCCAGCAGGGGGTTCCTTTATGACTTACCTCATTATCCCCCTTCCTTGTGGTTCTTGTGGTTGTGTCCAAGCTGCTAGTGTGCAGTGGGAATGTGGGGTGTTTTTTCCAGCCTCTGCAGTAGCTCAGCATTGTCCCCACCCTGTCTTTCCTTTGGGCCACGCCTCCCAGTAGTGACACCCCCAGCCTCCACCAGGGATTGTTGTAGGTGACACCCACAAAACTGCCCTCCCACTAGGAATTAATAATGCCCATCCTTCCCTGCCGTTCTGTCAGTTTCCCAAGATACTAATCAAATCAGGTCAGATGGACTGCATTCCAGGCTTTATCCCTCTATGCCAGTGGAGCAGGTAAATGTTAGTAAGACTGAGTACAAAACAGTGTTTGTTATACTTTTGGTAGTCTGTGTATACCTACAGAACTTAAAATGCCCTTGTGCCATTCTTATCTTATCATAGCACGCCATGAATGGGCACCCTGCAAAACCACCTTTGATTCTAAATGTAGATGCTGCATGTCTGGAAAATCATTGTGATTCCTAGGTTAACACCCACACATCCCAACAGTGGTGGAACTTGCTTTGTATTGCCACAGCTCTGAAGCTCAGAGTATTTAGCAAAGAATGATCAGAAGAAAAAAAAAAAAAAAAAACCCTTCAAGTGTGCATGCTGGGGGAGCAGCTATCTCAACATTAGGAGAAGCCAGTAGATCCTGCCTTAAGGCACAGAGATACCCACAACTGCTTTATTAGGAGAGAGAGAGAGAGAGAGAGAGAGATTAAGCACGACTCTATTTCAGATACTTCAAAATGTTAAAAGAAAAGTATGCAATTTCTTCTGCCATTGGTTTTATCTAGCAATGTACACAATGAAACAGACCGAATGCCACAGTTTGCTGAATAGTTTTTGCAAGCTGCAAGAAAGGATTACTGTGTTAGGGTTTTAGTAACTTTTCAAAGTTAGAATGAAAATGTTATGCATAGTGACTTTTTTCTGACAT